>NC_072463.1:22397857-22517857 GCF_027596085.1 Anoplopoma fimbria
CAGCCTCTCTGAAAAGTGGTCCCAAAAAACCTTCAGAGGGGTCCCAAAACACTTGTGGGCGGCATGACGACAGGCCCGTGGCCGCCATTACACAAACACAGATAAATACGGACGCATTGTTATGGAGGTGCAAAGCAGACTAAATAAAATGAATGCTGGCAGAATTGTCCCTCTGCATAATATGCTTAGAGCAGACTTATAATAATGTGCTTAAATACACCGATCCTCCCATTCATCAAGTGTGCCTTCATTCCTGCTGATACAGCACATGGTCTACACCTTCAATCTATGCCATTTATTACGCAAAGAAGTTGTCACATCAATATACAATACTCTAATAAACTTCATTATTTTTAATATTCTTAGTTAAAGCATTTGCTTCATCTTATAGGTGGTGGGGAAACATACTAGAAGTAACCAATGCATCATTCCCTACCCTTACTGACACAGAATACACACAGAGCTTCATGTTCAGTATAATGTTGTTAATAATGTATGTAATACAGTATTATTGCATGTAGTCTTTTTCTAGCAAAAAAAAGAAGAGAAAAAAGAAGGTTTTGGGGGTTAGAAACATAATAACCACAACACATAAACATATATATGTACATATGCATCACTACATAATGTGGTTAGCTTTTCATTGGTGTGTATGTTTAATTGTAAGATGTCCAGTATTATAATTATTCATTATTCCTTTGCAATGATTCAGCCTTCTTATTCTGTTCTTACTTAGAACAAGTACACAGAAGAGACAGAAAGGCCAAGAAAAACAACTTGTAAAATCCTTCAGTCCCTCCTTAGCCTACTTTGAGATGATAAAAACTTCTCTCCCGCTGACCGGCCAGAAGAGAGCAAGTGTAAAGTCGTTGACTCATCAGTTTAGTCGAAAACAAAAAGCGAGAGAGCGATCCGGGGGGGGCAGGCAGCTCATAGACACCTCAGGGCGCCGTGTGGTGTCAAGGCACCGGTCACCTCGCCAGCTATTTCCTGTTGCAGTGTACACACACTTAATGCCCCCGACTCCCGTCCCCGATCCTCCCTGCCTCCCTCCTTCATGGGGCCCCATGGCCGTCATGCATATCAATGCTTTATGAGAGATGGAGGGGAGGGAACGAGGGATTGGGAGAAGTTGCAGAGGCAGAGAAGGCATGGAGGGAGGATTGGGCAGTGCAGTGAGGCCTAGGCAACAGTCGGAATCAATCAAGTCTGCAGGATTACTGCTCCACTGAGTTGTGATCAATAGATCCTGAACACTATCCCCTGCTAGGAGGGCTGACAGGGTAAATGAGGGTTCGAAAAGCCGCGTCCCACCCACCTCCCTCATCTCATCCCAATCCTATCTCCCCATTGCTCTCTCTCTCTCTCTCTCTCCCTCCTCTCAGTCACCACCCTTCCTTTGGTTAGTCTTGAATAAGGAAAAGCAAAGAGGCAAAGATGCCGTTTGTGTTGCGAGTGAAGAGGGGCAAAGACTTGTTCTTGGTCCAGTGGTTTCTAACAATGCCAGAGGAGTGTTGCATATTCAGCTGAGAGGAACATCTAGCCCTTGCCCCGGGGCTTTTGTACCTCTGGGTGCACTGCTTTCTTGTTTTAGAAATGGTGGAGAAACTTTTTTTTGGTTCATGATTAAAAAATAAAATAAATAAAATAAAAAGTCAGGTGTACTTGGTCTTCATGATCAGATTCTTAGAGTGTAAGGCACAGCCCAAGGGAAGCTCACAATGTTGAACATTTCAACACTTGAAGACAGATTTTTAAAAAATGCAGGAAGAAAGACAACAGAAAGACATCGATAACTACACAGGTGATTTCTTTGAGTCGGTTGTGTGGAGGAGATAACTTTGTTACTTAAGAATTTGAGGATTATTTTTGCGAAGAGATGGAAGAGCCCTGTGATATTAAAATCATACAGGCATCTGATCTGATGAACAAAGTGTTTGGCTGATTGACAGGAAGGTTTCAGGCCCTGGCACCAATCTCCTCAGATGTCAGCAATGATGACTTTAAAATGTTGTTAAGGGAGATCACCCCTCCTCCCCACTTCCTTGCTTGTGTACAAAAACACATTCCCCTGCCTGACCAGCAGATGGCAGTCCTGTTATCCTGATCCAGTGGCGTGAGCCTGTACGCCTGCAGGCTGAGTTTTGGACTGTTCAGGGTTTAACTATGTGTAAAAGTACCCCAGTTCTCAAATGCCTGGCGGGTGAGAGAGAGAGATAGAGTGGGGGGAGGGGGGGGGAGGCTGCCCAAATAACAGGTTCCCTGGCCCTGAGCCAACAAACTCACAAATGCTTGCACATGCTGCAACATAACAATAAAGCGCACTATGCTTTTGTTGATAGGCAATCTGTGTTGCCATGAACATTTAGTCTAATAACTGTTACTGCTGTGTAAATGATGTCATAGGCTTGTCATTGTGTGTAAATGATGTGGCTGTCTTTGACGAGCCTTGTTGTAAACGATCCACCTTTTTCACAATGTGACCTAGTCATCCGCCTTCACTGATTATATAGGAATGACGAGTATTTTAAAGTTTAAAGTGCACATTTATTTTTGTTTTCAATGACATTTTTTTCGTGAGGAAGGAAGTGATACCTAATGTCCCAGGAGTGTCCATAACACACTATACTGCAATGACTTGAGTCATGTCCGACAGCAAAAGCTTCTATACAGAAAGCTATTAGAAGCAGAGACATTTCACAGAACTACACGGGCAGCATGCTGACCCAGCAGGACATGAGATAGAAGAGAAGAAAGCTTAACTTCATTACTGTAGTAATGAGCGGAGGGAAAAAAAGACTTGACTCTGGCAGCAAAGCTTACCTGCAAACTTGTGGCAGTAATACCTCTGGTCAGGTAATTAGTTATACATTAATACGCAGAGATGATCTGATCTGCCCAATTAGGGAACAGCAGCGCTATGACTCATGGGTACTCAATTCTCCAATTTATACCGCAAGCTGAACAAACCCAAGTCAACTTGATCTGAACTTTAATACTCCAAAAACATTTAAACTAGTTTAGTTTCAGTTGTCTATTTTGCATTCAGTTTAAACACACTGACACACTGGTCACCGGGACTACAAAGGACTTTTTTTTTTGACTAAAACAAAGAGAAAAGCAAATCAACTAACAAACTAATGAATCTCTTATATTTTCCAAACCAAACTTATGCCAGAACATCTTTTCTCTAGACCTTGTCTTCTCTGTGAAAAACAGTTACCCAGCCCATGCCAGTGCAGAACCACACAGTAGGCCATGCAGCGTAGAGCAGGAGTGCACCTGATAGGAGAATGAGAAAATATTTAATTGAGTAAAAATTACTTTTTTTTTTTGTTTCTTAAACAATGCCACCATTGTTTCTCTACAGGTGCTATCTTAACCCTTGTCCCCTATGCTATGACCACATTTCACACAATCAGCAGTTTACTACAGTGTAGGCTTGGTAGAAATGATGTATGGAGGGTTACCTCATTTGTGTGTGAGAAATGCAGGCTTAAAGAGATGCCAAATATGATCCACATTTTCATTCACTGGGCTTTAAGATACACTAAGCAGAGACATACGGGCAGAAAGACTGAGTGGTGATGGTTTATGTTGCCAAGTATTTTTTGCATTTCGCGTGTATGGATCTGACGGGCGTGGGGCTCTTTCAGCAGTGAACTGTGGGCTGGATTTGTCTCGTCAATGACATGTACACTTAAGAGCTTATGGGCGAAAGCCTGAAACTTAGATAGAAATTGCTAATGAGTGCCTGTGCGCCATTAGCTAAGCCTAGACAGAAATACATGCATTATTCACTCGCAAAAACACCACAACATGAACAGCTCACTACTTCATATCCCAGGCCTGTCCTTATCAGCTCCAGCACATGACTTAGACTGTGCTGTGGGTTTGATACACAGGATGAAAGTCCACGAAGAAGGTTTGCATTCACGCGGCTTTCTACCTTCAATGACGACAGAGATGTAATGGCAATATGCAAATCAAATTGCTCATATGAGTCTGTTCTTTCACTGCGTTCCCTCATGGTCTGGCTGATTTGCAAACATAGTCATGCCACACAGTTGCTGCAGTACAGTAGATAGGTACGATCTAAGGCAGCTTGATTGGAACATGGTGTACTGGACCCTTGGGGATCTGCAGGAAGCATCTATAACGTGCACCAGGCGGGACGGCAGGCATGTGTTCCTGGCTACGCATTTACAGCTATAGTATAGAAATTCATGGGCCAGCTTGGCGCGAACACATAACACATTGGCAATCACTTACTTGTTGATGCTCTCTCTCACACACAGACACACACACACACACACACAAGTGCCCGCTCACACACACACAAAGGCTCACACATGCAGAGGGTCCTCCCTGAGACCACACAGCCTCCATACCGAGATCCCTTTCATCTACCCGTATCGACTATTGTTATATCCTGTGGCTTGATTGGACCACACCAGACAACATCTCACATCGTCTGTATTCCTTCCCCCGCTCACTCCCTCCCTCCCTCCCTCGCCCATCCACTGCCTCCTTCCATACCTCCTCCCGTGCCACACCAACACCCTTCTCATGTTTGCCTTTCATTAGCTTTCATCTCTCCAGCTTATTGAACTCCACCACTGGCACCAGAGTGTAATGCTTTGATGGTGCGGCCGCTGCTCGACATAAATCCATATTTACCCCCTTTTACATATTTCCATGCTTACAAATGATTTGCAATGTCTGCCATTCTTAGGGCATAATAGGACATATAGTATATGTACACTGCACGGATCTGTTCATGGGGCCCTCACGGTCTCTGAGGTATGCAAGAGGCACCTGAAGTGCCCTCACATAAATTCAGTTTTCCCTTTATGTACCTGCCCTAGAAAGAAAGGGCTAAAATGTGTTTATATATATATGTCTGTCTCTCTCCCGCTCTATCATATACACCAGGCAAGAGAGCGGGAGGGAGAGAGAAATGTATAGGCCAGTGGGCAGGTATTTTAAGGAAAGCTCAATGGGGAATCTCAACATATATTGATACACATAAATAGCATTGCTCATTCTGTTTGCTTTGAAGTTCTGCCTCCATCTCTTCTCCCTCATCAAGGTACACCACCTTCCCTGCTCCCCTATAGTACACACACAACACACACACAGACAGACAGACAGACAGACACACAAGCACCTCTCTGGAGTGCTGAATATTTGGTACTGTAGGTGTGTGGTGCTGTTGGTCGAGGCGATTTACTTTTCCTATGGGGATGTGTGTTCGCAGGTGCTGCACTGTCCCTTCATGATGGAGGATAAAGCCCTGAGCAGTGTCTAACTCTGCAACATAAAGCCTTCAAAGCCGGGGCAGCGGTGTTCATACAAGGCTGTGTGCTAAATCGTTCACTGAGTGTTCACTACTCATTAGGTCGTTAATTCTATGGAAAGGACTATACGCTGTGTCAGGTGGTTAAATAAAACACTAATTAAAAAAGCGTCACATCATCAGACAACTCAAGACCGTTTGTTACGTTAGCATTATTGTATATTGAATGACTTTGGGTGATGAGAGGAATCTTTTTTTGTTTGCTCTTTCAGGGAATTCCATATTTATTAGTGTCAGTCATTTTTATGACTTGGATGTTTATGTGAACAGTATTCTCAAGTGGTATTTACAGTGACTCCCAGGTGATGTGAGTTAACAACCATTGATTGTACACTACTTTTAGATGGCATTATGGGATCAAGTATTTAAAGTAAAATGCTATAACACTTTTAAACTGTTAAAACACTGGTGAACTACTGTGTATAGTAAAACTATATCAAATCATGACTGATCAAATTCCACTTCAAAGTTGCCAAACTGTATGATTGTATTTAATATCAGGAATTTAATTGCATGCCACTAAGATTATTTACAAATAAATAAAAAAATAAAACAAATCTGTTTAACTTGTTGAATCTGCTGCCAAACTCTCACTTCCTCGTTTCACTGCTCTGCATCTATTCAAGTACATTAACAACCTACGGACAAAGTATTTTCAGGCTGCATTGTTGTGCTGAATGAATACTGTCTACAGTGCACAATTATTTAGGAAATATTGGCTCAGTGTTACATCACTCCATGAAACATGCCAAGGCCTAGCACATTTACTTTAACAAGATTTTACCATCAGCATCTTGTTAGAAACTTGGAGAAAATGTGAAACAAAAATAGACTTTTCTAAGTGCCCCGTGGTCTTAATTGTTTTGCTTTGTGTGTCAAACCAGTCAACAACAGAAGACCCTCAGAAAATCAGTGCCTTTTCAACATGATTACATTTTTTTTGCAGCAAAGTCAGAACAAAAGTCTAATGTTAAAATGAATAACTTGCTATGCAAATTAGGTAAAGTGATGGGGGCTTTTTATTTGAAGTTGAACCTTTTGTTGTCAGCTCCAACTGTACTCTCTGTTTTTAAACCCAGCGAGGGACCTTTTACACATTTCAATGGGGAATTCGGCTTTGAATAATTCAACAGACTAATCCAGCATTGCTGGTGCTTTGGTCTGTGTGGGCCTGCTGTTCAGAGCTACAGCCAGTTCCTAGTCAATATACAGAGACTGAAAGAGATGGAGAAAGAAAGACACAGAGATACAGACACAGGCAGACAGAGGCAGGGGTAAGGAAAAAAGGTGTAGACAGGGGGGAAGCTACTTAATGTTAATTACAGTGTGCTTAATCCTGGAAGCTAACAATGATGTCATGAGGCACTGTGGCTAATGCTGTAAAACAACACCTGATATACGAGAGAAAATGACACCCTTCCTTGTGTATTTAAAAGAAAAACAGGTTTAAGAATAACAAATTACTGCAACAATTTATAATAATATATACAAACCATCACAAAACCAAGCAAACACAACTTCCCATACAGTATTCCTATATTACACATTACACATTTGCACAAAGTGTGGTAAAATGTGGTCATACTTCAGACACATGGCTCCCTAGAGTGTAATAAAAGTCATAAAGGCAATTATTGAAAATATATCAAAAATATATAAATGTGCCATTAATTTGCTTTGTGTACTCAATTGTATGATCCTTTTAATGTAGTCTGCTTTATTGTTTTCTATAGCTTGATTGTTATTTCCATGTGTTTATGTTTTTTTTCATTGGATTCTACATTGTGAAGCATGTTGTATCTCTGTTTTGATATGGGTGAGATAAACTAAAGTATTTCTGATTACATCTCTGAAGGTAGATATGACTTCCGGTGACAGTTTACAGATGCATTTGTAATGGATTAATTTATTAAAGACACCATAGATTCTACAAAAAGCCACAACTGTGTGTACACGCATAATGGTTGCTGTGACACTGTTAAAGGACCTTGATAGAGTGCTGCAGAAATTAGTCCTAAAACACAGAAATAAGTTCGCATCTTTGCACTTCCTCTACCCTCGTCTCAGGGTCAATGGGTTTTTTCAATGATTATTTTGGTTGGATAACAAGCTTGAGAGCTTAAGAGAATATTTTGTTCTGTGATATAAAATGCATCAGTGTGAATACCCCACTTGAAGCTTTTAAGTGTCATAAATAAATACTACAAAATGTCATCACAGCAACTAGTCTGCATAAACAGCCTCTTTATACTCATGCTCATGCTAACATGGTGTAGTTCTATAAAATTATATCGTTAGCTTTCTACTTTTGCTGATTGCATCCACGCTTCAAAAACCCTAAAATTGGTCTTCATTTGTAAAGATTATCTTGCTGATCAAAACATGCCAGTATCATAAACGTGTGCTTGCCACAGAGCTTTTTTTTATGCAATATTTAAAAATCCAATGAAACAAAAATCCCAAATTGACTTTTTGTTGAGTGAAACAGTGTGATTGTACCGAGGTATTTATATGCAAACGCTTGATTAAGGCTATGTCGATGTTTGAGCCCTTATCCCAAATAAAGCTGGTGTGTGTGTATGAAGAAACCTGTGTTGGGATGATCTGTATGTGCGGCTGTGGTAGCCAGGCTGTATGCTGAAGAGTGTTTCATGGTGTGGGGGGGCTGTGACCCTTGCCTGCAGGCGTCTGGGCAAAGGATGATGGAGCTCTGCAGGGTCTGAGCTGGAACCCCCAAGAAAACATATACACACACATGGGCGCACACAGACACACTGTGGTCAACACATTTAAAAACTAAAATAAAAGAGCAAACTGTCCTCAACAACAGTCACAGACACCTTCCCACTCAAGTATGCAAATATGACCATTTAGGTACACGCATAGTCAGTGTTTCAGTCCATCATTGTGCATCATACATGAGCTCACTGCACCTAACATCTGCAACAACTGAACAGTGAAACATTCCCCTTTAATGTACAAGAGGCAGAGAGTGAGAGAGCGAGAGAGAGGGAGAGAGAGGGAGGAAGGATATGGCAGCTCAAGTGTTTCTCGTTATAGTTGAAATTATGCAAAAGCACACTGAGTAGCATGAAAGATCAAAGATAAAGGCCATAGGGCATGCACATTAAGAGTTATAACGAGAGCCCTTAGCAGTACACTGTTTAATTATTGAGACCAGAAACATAACTTAGATATTTAAAGAGCCTCTAATAATGTAGTTTGAAAAGAAACACTACAGTTAAGACAAAAAAACTGGAGAAATGACAAGAAAACACATTTTAATATGCTGAATAGTGTAAGATAGTTTGTTCTGAAGATGAGTGTGTTGGTCTTTTACAGTGTGAAGAAGTCGTAATTTTTTGCCAAAACGAGGCCAAAATGAGCCAAATGTCACCATGGCCTTGAGTGCACAGTTAAATTATTTCAAGTTCTTATGATTACTGATTGTGATTAGCAGTCACAAGACAACTCTCAATTCCGTTGTCCCCCGGTTTGTGTCATCATTGGTTCATGATGTCAGTGTGTCAAACATTTAATCACACTATCACGTTGTGGAATGGTCATTGTGGTAGATTGTGTGTTGTGGGTGGGAAGATATCAGACCACTCTGGTTCCATATGCACATCGCGGACATAATGTGCAATTAGTTGTTGTTTATTTTTTTTTTTAAAACTTTAAAAAGCCCGAGTTTATGTTCATCACATTAATCACTATTCCCTTTGTGGGTTTCTAATGGAGTATTGTTTTCTCCCTTGTTTTTAGTTTTTTTTCCATTTCAATTACTTCCACTGCTGTTGAACAAACTCCAAACTAAGTATCCCAAGCGTTCCTAATTGGCGAGGAAAACATTTCAAAGTGCACACTGGGAGCAACAAAACTGTTAGAGTTCTTTTTTTAAATGCCTTGGGGGAAAACATGTCCAGGGCACTGCTCGAAATATAAGAAAGCATCCTTAAGTTCCATGATAGCCTCTCAGTAACAGCGGGGTCACTTGCTTGGTCCCTGCCTTTGAAAGCTGATAAGAATTTCATGCATTTTAGCCATTAAGGGAGAGCCGGCTTGAGGGGGCCAAACATTTCTGTGACCGAACGCAGAGGGAGGAAAAGGGGGCTAAGGGCCACATTAATCCATGTCAGCTCGGGCCAAATTATTTATCACCTTGTGCAAACAAACGGTGTCCTGGACAGCCTGTCGGAGGGGGGAGGGGGTGGTGTGTGAGGTCCGTGAGGGCTGCCAGCAACGCTGCAGCCTGACCCCCATCACTCTTCCTCTTATCTCTCCTCCTCGGCCCTCTCCTCATTACTCCTCAGACGCAGGCACGGGGCCCTAGTGACCGGACACAGAGATACACATGGAGGTGGGAGAATAAGAGAGCTAAGAGAGTGTTCCCATGTCTTCATTTCAGTTTCTTTTTTCCTTTTTCCATTCAAAGTGTTCATCTGTGCTCCACTGATCGTGCCTGGTGCCGAGGATCTCCTTGGAATCTGCAAACTTTTGAGTGTGTATGCACTTGCTGCATGTTTGTATGTTTATGAGTAGCATGTGGAGAGTGTGTGTGGGGGGGTGGGGGGGTGGACTGGTTGCATCTGGACTCTGGGAAGCAGGCTGATCACCCTCTCTCACCCACAGCCCAGCCCAGCCGACTTTCAATCAATATCCAGTCCCTGTGGCTGCCCCGAGCAAGCTGTTTGAAAAGTCAGAGTAGCATGAAATGGCCATTATTAAATTACTGGGACGGACACATTTAGAAGGCCATTGCATTAAGAGAGCAAGCTCTCCCAATTAGTGGATCAGCACATTAATAGCCCTGGATGAGAACACCATCTGATCAGAGATTAGAGGCACACACACAATCTATTGACCTATTTTACTGGGGTCCTGCTACATATAGCATTGGCACAGAATAACACTTAGTCATGACCTCTAACCAGAATAAATAAGTGAAATGTATTGTCTGTTTTTACGCGTGATTCATATTTGGACTTACCAGAAGCTCCATTACCTTACTGAGATTGTTCTCCGCACGTTGTGCCGATTCAAACCTCATCCATTTTCATGTAGTAAAGCTGTATAACACACAAGGAGGGATTGTTATGAGATCAACATTTTCCCTCTGTCAACTATTACTCTGAGTTTGTTCTTCAGAGGGAGAATAAGAGCTGCTTTACTTTTCTTGGGTGCGCTGCAAAGCCCGTGGCATCTGTTAAAATGAGATTGAAAAGGCACGCCGCTGTGAAAAAAAATGCTATTTTTTTATGTGACTCATGAGTAATAGAGTCACCCCGAGCTCAGCGATCCGCTTTATATCCAATCACAAATGATAAAAAAAAAAAAAGAAAATACGACATGTGGGGAAACTCAACTCCATTACTATGTGAACTTATTTCTACGGGAGGATTGGTTTTAGCTTAATGATCTGCTTTTACCAACACACCTCCAAGTGAGAGGATTCAGAGATCCCCCCCCCCCCGCAACGCGCACATTTTATACAAGCCTTCCTCGGCTTGGCACATCATCGGGTCTTCAGAGCCCTGGGCATATTTTTAGTGCTTTTGTGAGTGATGTTTTTAATATGAATTATTTACCCCAGAGAGACACGGCGCTGGATGCAAGCCCCTTGTTTTTAAAGAGCACCTTGTTTGCTCCTAATTTTACAGCCGGTCAGGCAGAAGTACAGCGGCCAACCTGCAGGTCAGGCTGACAGCTGGGAATTGCCCCCCCCCCCCCACCCCCACCCTCTGCTCTTTCGGTGCTGTTGCAGCGCCTGTGAGCACACATACAGAGGCTGAGCACATGGAGGCAGAGGTTATGGTGTACCTGAACTGCAGGGATGCCAGGATCATTATTTCACTCTCATTTCAGGGTTGTATCCACCTCCAGCCCCATCTTTCTCAACACCACCACCACCACCACCACCACTATCACATATCACTATCGACCACACCACCCCTTCCCCACCTTTTACACTGTGAAGTTTTGCTTTTCTTACTCACCCTAAGGCAGCAGTGTTTCCAACAGGCCATGGTAATGCCATATGTGTATTGATTACACACTCCTATGTTCACCCACACAGACACAGGCGAGGCATCCAGTTTCACTTGTTAACCTTTGACCCTTTTGGAATGTGGACTACTCAGTATTTCAGAGCTGTACGATACTGAGATATCAGGCATTATACTGCACATTAGGTTCTTAAGCAGTTTTGTTTCTTATTATGAAGTTGAATATACTTTTACATGATGTGCGGTATTTAGTAATTTTGCTGATGGATGTGAACATAATATTTTTGAGAGTTGATACATCCCGCAAAGCTTTTTTTATACTGCATTATTTATCTGTTAATACACTTTTTCCAGTGTATCTGAATCCAGGTAGACTGTCCAATTTAAAAAAACATCGAGGTAAAGCATCACAGGCCCTCAGAGGCCACCAGTGTTTTGACTAAAAAACTCCTGCGTCTGAATGTTACCCTCAAAACTCTTAATGCTGAAAATTGGCCAAGCGAGGCAGAAATGTATCTGCAAAATGATGAAATATTGAGTCTGTTTTCATTATGAACTCACCCTTACCCCTACTACCTCCTGTGACTTAGCTCAGATATTGATGAGCTGAGATCCCCTTTTATTCACATTTTTGCTTGTCTGCCGTATTTCTGGTTTTCAGCAAAGAAAAAAAAGCTTTCCAGTCTCTTGTTAGCTGGCCTAAACTCACCCCACATTTTGCTCTATCTCAGCTTGTTTGGAGTGGGGTGAAAGAGATAGTTGCTGCATCGTTCTAACCTGTTAGGTTGGTATTATAGAAAACCCCAAACTGACTAAAACTGGCTAAAAGAACCAAGCAAAAAGTATTTTAGTATCATGGCCTAACAGAACTGTAGAGCCCCCACACTAACACGGTGCTTAGTAGCCTGTCCGTCTTATCCTACTGATTCAATCCCCCAAAATCTGATTGGCAAACATCACCTTAATGCCACAGAGGCTCTGCTGGTATCTCTGATACCGGCATGTTTCTCCCCTCTGTTTCCTCCCCAACATCCTTCTCTGCTCATCGACAGCACACTTGCAAGAACAAACAAAAGATTAGATACCAGCAACAAAAAAAAAAGCTGCCTGCTGCTGCTGGCCCACATGGAAGTGGCCCAGATCTGGTGGTTGAAGGGAGGGAGCCGTGGAAGCCTGCTGCCGGGCCGAGGGCCAAGGTTTGATCCCCAGTCGACTGGCATCCTTCCAGCCCAGAGGAACGAGTGTTCTGCTGCAGAGCAAAGTATGGGGCTCACACCCCCCCCCCACCCACCATCACCACCACCACCATCCCCCGAGGATGATAGATGCTCTGTCCGCTCCCCTACAGCAGGGAGAAAGCATTAGACATCTGTATAATTGACTGAGGATGAGAGAAAAAGAGGGGGAAAAAGAGATGGAAAGAGAGAGAGAAACAGGGAGACAGATTGCGTGGGTGGGTGTTTGCACTTGAGTGAGACATCGGGCATAGAGTGTGTGTTTTAGTTGCTTCGTCTGTGTGTGTAAAAAAAAAAAAAAAAAAAAAAAAAAAGGAAATGAAATGAAGGATATTAGAGAGACGGGGAGACGTGAGAGAGAGAGAGAAAGTGAGAGAAGGAGGAACATAGTGGCAGAAATTGAGAGAGAAGGAGGGGTGGGAGGGAGGGAGGGCAGAGGGGGAGGTAGGGAGCTGGCACAGATGAGGCTGGCTCTCACTCAACAGGACATCCTTTCACACACATTACACATGTCCCCTCCAATCCTCTCACAGAACCAGCACTGGAGCCACTCTGCCGAAAAAACTGGCGGCCTACACTCCTGAGTGATGAAACTACCGGTATTTCATGGTGGTGTGGTGCAGCCCGGCTATTAATGGGATCCAAAGTCTCTCAGCAACAGAATTATTCCAAGGGTTTAACATTAGGGCTTACCCTCACAATAGGGCAAGGGGTTGGCATATGATCGAAGGGGGTAATCTTGTTGGGAAGAAAAGACCAGAATTTCTGAACAGCGACAAGAACAATTTTTTTTTCATCCTTTTGTCTGGAAATATAAGCACATCCAAAGAGATGAGAGAAAGGGGCCAACATGGCACCGACAAAACAAAACAAAATCTGTGAGAGCAAAGTGTGTTAGTTTATACAATCGCTATGATAAACACAGACAAGAGCAACTTGATAAATCCCCATCAGGTCTTTAAAGTTATACCAAATGGCCCCAGTTTAAAGAACATGCTCCTAAGTGCTGGCCAGTGTCCACATATCAAAGCTACCCAACAAGCGAGATTGGAAAAACTGGTGCACACAACTTTCCAGGGAAAATAACACAATTACACAGCACACAAGTACACAGACTTCTTCATTATTAATTGAGTTGCTTTTCAACTGCCTCACTGAAAAGACCTCTCAATAATTTATCACCATGGAGACGCATGTCAAGTCAGTGTGCTTGGACACTTCATGAATATCAAATAAATATGCAAAACAAAAAGGGTTGTACATCATTAAACACACTTTAAAATGGCTTTACTGAGGTTTGTAACAAATCGGGGGATCCTTGATTGTTCTTTGCTCCGGGACATCAATCACAAACCTCCAATTTGATCTTGCTTCGGATGAAAATTCTTGATGAAACACTTTGGAAGCCACTATAGCACAGAATGACTGTGCCACTTGGTGTATAATGATCAGTTTGAAGGGGACGGGAGGAGAGGGAGTAACATAGCTGTTAGATTATGCTTTAATGACGACCCTCGATCAGTTATTAACGAGACAACGTTTCTCATTAGTTAATTGAATAACTTACAAAATGGAGTTCCATGCTCCTCATGACTTTGGATTTATTCAAAGCATTAGAAGA
Organism: Anoplopoma fimbria; assembly: GCF_027596085.1. Classification (NCBI taxonomy): domain Eukaryota; kingdom Metazoa; phylum Chordata; class Actinopteri; order Perciformes; family Anoplopomatidae; genus Anoplopoma; species Anoplopoma fimbria. The sequence goes on from NC_072463.1 coordinate 22,412,078, forward strand.
TGATGAACTTGAGATGAGGGGGCTGAGCGATACTCTTGTCTTTATCACTGCCAACAGCCTGGTATACATATAGGAAGCAATGGGAATTGACCGTTAGGCTTCTGGCGTGACAATTTCAGTCATTAACATTGGGAGCAACGGTTATGTGTGAATACATGTACCATATGGGGAATTATTCATAATTTAATAGTACTATAGTTTAACCGGTTCCACAGAACTAAGCTTGAAATTATGGTTTAAAATTTAACAGTATGTGAATGGCCATGTTGGTGTTACAAATGCTCAAAGAAACAAGACTTCTATTTAAAAAACGATATATATAATGAGAAATACCTGATACATGCACAAATAACTATCATACATTTTAATATTAGCAAGAATTAACGTGTCCTTTAATGCCAATGTTCATCTTAAATGTTACAGAGTAGTCTATTGCTCTGCATGAGATAAACACACTGTTTTAATTATATAATCATTACCATTTAAAGCTGCACTAATCAACATTTCTAGGTTAAACAATGGATCAAAAGCCCCCCCCCCTTATAAAACTTTAAGCTTTAGATTTACTCACACTCTTCTTAGGATCATACTAATTTCCAGTCATAAATCCATGCTTAAATCTACCTATGATACATGCTATCCTGTTTTCTGATAGGTGTATTGCAACCATTTTAATTAATTCAATGCCACACTTTATCATGACTGCAAGAAAACAAAGAGCGCTCTGTACCAATGATGAAGACAGTATTATAAATTCCAAAACAAAAGTTAATAAGTAGGGTTTTATGCAGGTTTGGTAAAGTCTGACAGCACGTGGTGGTGCAGCTAGCTGTCATGTTAGCTTTCCACTAAATGCCATGCAAATGACTGGCTCTCCCAGAAGACCGCTACCACTTTTCGGTTTGCTGCTTGATTTGGTTCTTACAGTCATACATAACACGCCACACACATAATTGTCTCATCTCCCTTCACTCTATCTTACATTCTCTTTGTCTCTCTCTCTTCCCCTTTCTCACTCTCTCTGTAACGGCAATGGCACCAAGTTGTACATAGTGATACTTCCCTGACTTTCATTAATGCACTATATTCCTTATTATTCCAGTTTCCAAAACAAATCTATTTTTATTTCCTCTCCATTTGGCTAAAAAAACACTTCATCCGTGTCCTGAATGCCTTAATTGAGAGGATAGCTTTTGCACATAACATGCAAAGCTACACCCTTTGTTGTGCGTGCATTTCCATGTGTATCTGTTTATTCTCTCTAGACGGAATTCATGTTTATAAATGCACAACACATCCTGTTAGCTTAGTCGGGTCAGAGTTGAGGGTTACTGTATGTGTGCGCCTTTGCCTGCATGAGTGTGTGTGTGTGTGTGTGTGTGTGTGTGTGTGAGTGTGTGTGCATTTTTATCAGGGAATTGGAGATGTGGGCCTATTTGGGGGGTCTCGAAGCAAGCAGGTGAGAGTCATGCTGGGTGTTCTCTCGGTTCAGTGCTAATGGAGTACAATCCGGATCTCTCCTCGACCCGTAGTTCCCGGTGCCCAATCATTATGGGCTGGCTAATTTTGGCTTTGCACTCCGTATGTGTGTTTGACAGAGGGAGCGAGAGACAGAAAGAGAGAGAGAGAATATAGTATACATATATTATAAATATGTTCATCCTCAATCCACTGAGAATTAGACAATAGGACAATAGGAAAATAGGGACAATAAAACAGCTGGGACAAACAGCAAGGCATTTATAAAAAGGTGAGCTGACTAAACATTATAAAGTGCTGTGGATGTAATGTGATTTTGCTTTCAGTTGGCTATCTTTTTTGTTGCTATTTAAAAGGATAAATAAATTCCAGGATTAATATCAGCAGTCAAACATTTGAATTTTCTGTAGATGTTTGTTACAGAAATGTAACTATGTTATTCAACGTTTTAGCTTCTTCTTTCAAGCTAAACCCAGACAGTTAACAGTATTGTAGTGAATCCAGCTGCTGCTGAGTTTGGAAATGACAACTGGATGTACTGAGGAGGGTCAGTCTGCTGTATTATCACAGAGCAGATTGACGTGGACACTGTTTGTGTGAACAAATAAATGGTGCTGATTCCACTAACCTTGTGATAATCAGGATAGCTGTACACAACAAAGATGGCGAGAGCTGAAGCCTCAAAATTCTTAAAAATAAAATAAAAGGATTACAAAATTGATACTCAAATTTCACTGACAACAAACTGACCAAAATGTTTAGAAAGTCTAGCAAAAATGAAATGACTTAAACTAATCTATATTTTTGTCACTGAATCAAAATAAGGTGCCAAAGGGAACACTGGACTTAATGCTATACTTATATATGGTTGTTCCACACCATGTCAAGAAACAAGGGGTATATATATTTAAAGTATTAATTAAATATTTATAAAGTCTGCGAATACTGGTATATAAATATATACATGATGTTTTCTTAATACAGTTTTACTAAACTCCTTTTATTTTTTTAATCGCTACCCTGCTTACACTATCGCTGTAAATATACTGAATCATAAGCCCTGTATCATGATACGTATCACCTCACTCTTGCCAGCACACAGCCCTATCTCATTTGGGAATAAAACCTGGTGGCCTCTATCACTGCATCTTCACCAAAAGTGAGAGTGCTGAGGTAGAAAACATTTGCCTTCTTTATTATGAATGAGGATGTGAAAAGGACATTGTCAGTGATCCCACATCAGCACTTCCCCTGTGAAACTCAATACTCCACTTGATAAATGTCGGTCATTGTCTTTTCATGTAAGTGTGCTACATAAGCTCACCTCTATTGAGAGCGGTGGGGTTGGCTTTTCCTTTCACAACATGTGAGGTAAAGAATCGGCGATTCAAAAAAAAAAGCCTATTCAGCAAAAAACAGTGTGCAATAGGAGAACCTCGTCATCACAACTAAGTGTCTAAAATAGGATTTGCATAGCTGTACATGCAGTGGGAAAAATGCCCCGTATGGGTTGGTGTGACCACTGTGTGTTCGCTAAAAAATAAACACCTCACTTTGTTCATGAATCGCCATCAGACCACTCCTTCAATTTCTTCCCCTTCTTTTGCACCCTGTGCCCTTTCCACCTCTCTCTTTGTTCCTCTCTTCTGTTACTGTTCACCCACAAACAGATCAGCCACCCCATACATCATCTGCCCCTGTGGAACCCAGAGGTGCTCGGCTCCCGGTGTTGAAGCTCAGAGATCCTGCTTCGCCTGTTGAATGTGCAGAAATGGATCACAATATTTTTGTCCTGTCCTCGGGACCGATCCCCACGATCTACGGCCTTTGTGGGTCCCTTCAACATGCAAAGAAACTCTGTGCACCTGGCAGAGAAGAAGTAGAATTTACAGTGCTATGATCTCATCGTTTCACACCTTCTCTCTCACTTATTCTGTCAGTGGGTCCATGGTAAAGTAGGGCGTATTGATCTATTTGCCTACTCTTCCCCACTTTCACTCTCTTTCTTTTTGCCTCCCTCACAATCCATCGCAACCTCTCTCGAACACACACACACACACACACACACACACACACCACACAATTTCCCATAACAGATGTACCATTTCATCAGATGAAGACCAAGGCCAAGCTTTGAGCTTTCAGTGCTAGATGGGATCCATTTCATTTGCAGCAACATGAGGAGAAATGAGGCCAGATCTGCCGGGCTCAACACACTCCACCATCCAGGTCATAATGAAGAGCAGCTAATCAAGCTCGTCCATTTACTCAAAGATGAGAAAAGCATCGCGTGCACGGCTAAATGTCTACACAGTGCCGTCCACCATTACCCAGCAGCACTCTCCTGTCTATGCTCAATTTTACAAATGGCACCCCGTTGGTGAATATGCAATACATACATGTTTACTAGTGTGACTAAAGAGTATAGTAAAGCATGGTGGTCCCTGATTAAATTAACTCAGATGGATAATGCAATGCAGTCTCATTTTAACACACAGCAAATAAGCTACATCTTCTTTATCCCAGGTGATAATCTATCACCTCACAATTACTGTATGTATGTCCTGGTTCTAATAATATTTCAGCATGTAAATGCATTTCCAGGAACTGAAGCAGAACAAATGCATCAAAGCACAAATTGGTTTTTTTTCCTAGTTAATGGGTATGTATTTCCTATTAGACATAGAAAACAGACCCCTGTGCTTTATTACGTACCAAACAAAAGCCATACACAGATTGTTGGTACATGTCTGTAGCCTAGTTCTTTAAAAAAGGGGAAGAAAAGTGCACACCAAACTTTTTCACCATACACAGCCCATTTGCTATTCCTGACATGAAATAGAGTTGGCCTCTCAGAGGGATTGGGGGTCTGTTTTTGCTGATTCCACTCTGGTGGTGAGGGAGTGCAAGGTGGGCTGGAGGGGGGGGGCTGGCGCTGCTGCTGCGGGAGCTGGAGAGAGCCAGAGGTCCGGGGCGTGTCGAGCCGCCAGTCACTGTCGGATGTTAATGTACTGAATAACAATCTAAACCGATCTGTCATTAACATCTACAACCAGCCCGCCGTGCTGAATGACTAACAACGAGAACACATAAATTGGATGAGAAAGGCAAACAGCCCGTGGAAACTTACAGTGATCATGAATAACAAAGCGTGTGCTTTTAAGTTCCCTGGGAATTCAGATGGCGGGCACAGATACAGTATAAGCACGCTGTGGCAAGTTCCAGTGTCTTGGTTCTCTCAAGAGAATCAAAGAGTTTGGAATTTAAAAAAATGCCTCACATTCGCTGAAAAACACTCTATGAAAGGTTTATGAGACACAATCCCTAAAGGGCCTTAAACAATGACAAACTCATCCTAACTACTGAATATTCTTTAGTTTGGGGAGAAAAAGTAACTGCACCACAGTGAACCAACAACAGTGCTACCTTTTTTTTTTTCTCTACTCTGCTTTTTTATTTTTCTCTCTCGCTGCACCCGCCCCAGAAAAAAATAAATAAAAAGAAAGCATTATTCGAATCCATACCAACTGAACAGAGATTACACACAAGGCGGCTTGAAGTGACTGATAAAAAAAGTGATAAATTGATTCACAGACATGGCTGAATGAGTGAAGTGACACCACATTCCTCCAGAGCTTTGTGCGTTAGTATGTGTGTGTGTTTAATTCCATCTCCTGCATGGTAGCACAATCCTAGTTGTTTTTGGTCTCACATTGGGCAGCAGCATTCCCTCCTGAGACGCCGTCCCTCTGGAAGTCCATCAACACAACATGGTCAGCAGAGCAGAATGTGTGTGTGTGTGTGTGTGTGAGAGAGAGAGAGAGAGAGAGAGAGAGAGAGAGAGAGAGAGAGAGCATGCTTGTGTGTGCTGAACAAGAACACTGATACACACATAGCTCCGCTCTACACCTCTCCGCTCAGTATTGCACCGCAGTTTCATCATCCGCAGCACAGGTTTGATAGGCAGTTCCTCTTATTAGAAAACCTGGAGGGGGGGGAGGGGAGGGGCGAGCCAGTGTTAAAATGAAACCCTCTTTATCAAATTGTGATAAAGTGCCTGAAGTGAACACAAGGTTAACTAAATTGCATATCCCTTCTGTTGAACTCTTTACACTCCGCCATCACCTCGACACAGAGAATTTTAAGACACAGGGATTTTGGTGAGTACAAAACGAGATGAGAGAGGTGTTTCTCTACCTTAAATCACTGTGAAATGTGTCTCACTTGTTTGAATTGCAGCTTGGTTCTAGCCGTGGGCTGAGATGAGGCGTCTGAGGGTATTTCTGGGTTTCCAGCATCACACCAGAGCTGCTGTGTGCTCTCCTCCCCGCCACACCTTGACAGTGACTTTGTGTGACAGCAGATATAATGTGATTTCTCCTGTCCCCGGGGTCCAAGGCTGATGATGGAGACTTCTGGGCTCTGTTTTGCTCGCCGGCGACAGCCATGACAGAGAAGAGAAGGAAAAAAATGCTTGAGCGTGATGATCAGTGGCATTTTTCACACGGCTTGGAGATCCCTCAGTCTGTGCCCTGTTGCCCATGCTTCGCTGACAGAGAAATTAGGTTCCTATGTTTCAGCCTGAAATTTCCTGTTCGGCGGGGTTGTCTCAGTTTGGGCACAATCACATCAGCTCACCGACACTCTGTCATGTGATTTCAGCATCTTTTTCTTTTCTTTTTTTTTAAACCCAAACAAAACATATTTTGGTTTGTTTTACAATATTGTCATGAGTTCACAGCAATCGAATGACGGGGAATACGTAGCACGACAACCTCTACTGTAAGTGTGTCACATCAGGTGAAGCTGTGGTGTGTCATACCTGCAGGCTGTACAGGCCTCTGCTGTCTCTGCAGCTTATGGGCAAAAACAAGGCTAACCACTCCTGTCATGTGTGCTTTGTCCGGGTGTTCAAAACAAAGCAATTTCTTCCTGAGGTTTATGTACAGAGCTAAGCAAGTGTAGTTGCAGCTAGTGCAGAAACAAGGGGTTAATTAATCAATAAAACAACAGCTTTTTTTGATAATCAATTTATGTTGCAAGTCATAATGGAGCTTTTTGCTTTTTGAACATGAGGATTTCACGTTTTTTTCTAATATATATAATGATTCATTAAATACTGTTGAGTTTTGGATTTTGGTCAGACAAAACAAGCAATGTGAAGAACTGACAAACTGATTCATTTGAATAAAAAAACTGATAATTGAAGTTGAAATTGAAAATAATCTTTAGCTGCTGATCTTAAGGGTACAAATACGCAAGTAACAAACATTTTCTGTGAGATACGACAACGTTTTGCTAAAGGAATAGCCCTTTATCACGACTTTTGGTAAGGGAAATTTGGAATAAGAAACATTCACTTTCACTTCAAGAGTAACATGGTAAAACTATCTGTATGGTCAAACTGCCAGCAGCCAGTTAGTTTAGCTACCGGGCCAAAGAACTACCCAGCGTACAACTCTAACAAACCAAAACCAGACAACTTTGCCTTGTTTGTCACCTCCTCATAATGCCCACACTCACACCACACATAACAATAGCTACACATGCAGCTCCAGTCATTGTTACAGGCTCCAGTCAACATTTAGACGATCACACTCCCTGGTTGATGAAACACTGAATCCCAACTTCCTTCCTCCCTTCCTTCCTTCCGGCGTTTTATTCCATCTAAATAATGCAGCCACAAGGAGTCATTGGGGGGATCCATTATAGGGAGACTGATATAGAATGCTGGGATGCATGATCAGACACTCTTATCACTTTCACAGAGCATGTTATAGTGCAGCAGGGGGAACTTTGAATTGTCATGTCTCTCCTAAGTGCTTAACCCTTTGGTTGATGTGATAGCGATACCCAACCAGAACAGTTCGGGATTTATTATGGAATTCCCCCATCTACCATAGATCCAGATGATGTATGAGGAGTCTTGGGTATGTGCTCATGGAGTATGGTTAAAGGACGTTTCAGGGTCTGGCTGAAATTAACTTTGTGCTGCAACAGCTAGTGCAAAGTGAGCGACTACGGCAGTCATGGTTATTGAAGGAAAATGAGAAAAATAATCTATGCACCCACTGCACGGTGGACAAAAAACCAAAACCATCCAGAGTGGCGTCTGAGGCAGTGAGGTCATGTGCGAAAAACATGTCATAAGATCGGGCGCATTGCAGAAATCAACCTCGGCAGATGATTTGAGGTCTATTCACTTTATTCTCAGCAGCTTCTCTGAGAGGAAACTGTTAATTACATATAGTCTATTGAAGAGCAAATGAGCTTGACAGTATTCCATCATGTTGTCACAAGAGGGAGAGAAAGAGTAGAGCGTTTGCACACACGTTCACAGGTGGAGTCTGCTGTGCTCTTTCTCTTTCCCACTAATCTGCCTGTCAGTAATGAAGTCTGAGGCTTAAGTGTGGGAGAGAGCAGGCGTCATCCATTAGTCTCATCCATTTCCATTAATGTTCACGGATTACTTATTATTCCCTGATTAATAAACACTCGGCAAGCGTGTCCTCATAGCCGCCTCAATAAGGACAGCTTCATTAATGATTAGTATTAAGGCTATTAATATCACAGTTACTGGCATTCACAGACAGCAGTCGCTCGACCTATATTATTGTTGAGTGTTTTTTGAGAGCGTCTTGTGTTTGCGAGAGATGAATACATATGGGCGCATTACTCACTGACATCAGCCTCTACTTTCAGGGTAATCATTTCATAAACAATTCACATTACCTTGGTATCTGGACATCCTCGAGCAAAAACAACTAATCCAATTAGTAAACTGAGTGAGGCCCTATTGATTTCAGAAAAACATTACCCAATCAATTTTCGGGTAATGAAATTCCTTTACTTTGTGTTTCAAAACATTATGAGAGTGAACGTGTGTACACATGCATGTGTGTGTTTGTATTCCTCAAAAGCAAAGTACATCATTTCATGTTAGGCATGCCTCGCAGACCACACCCCTAATGGGGGTTCAGACACACAAATAACAATCACGCACACACACAAATTATGGGATTTATGTTTAACAGTTTGATCATATTTTTTCTGTATTGCAAAACACAAATAAACGCGACATAATACTACTTTACTATTCTTTCCATTCAAGCCTCTGCATCCTCAGTGGCAGTGTCAGTGAAACAGTGGCACACACAAATTGTCACACTTGTCCACAACACCGCACGTCTTAAATATTCATGTTATACAGGACTTGAACCCCTGCCACTGTAACTCTTAGTTGGATTATATATTGGACACAATTAGATTCTAGTGGAGTGGTATAAATAGCCTAGGGATGTTTGCATGAATTACACCATGCCGGAAACTATTGTAATGCATTGTGTTGCAGTGTTCACATTTTGCCTGTGCAAATCTCCCTGGTCTCATGACACTAATCCCTAGCATAGTGAATTCTATGTTGTCTCATTTTACACCATGCCCGAGGTTGTTTTATTTTCAATAATCTCGAAGGCAAGTATAACTTGATTAGACTCCAAAAAAATTTCAAGGGTGGAGCTATTGATTGTATGCAAATGGAATTAATCTAAGACACAATTGTGTTGGCCATATTTCCTGGTATTTATTTATCTTGGTCCTTTAAATCAGCAGCTTCACACACACACACACACACACACACACACACACACACACACACACACACACACACACACACACACACACACACACACACACACACACACACACACACACACACACACACACACACTTAAGCACACACTCCAATCCAATTATATAGATAAATAGGCTAATCATGCCACAAAATTTTAAAATGAGGTCTACGGGCAAGGCGATAAGCATAATCATTCGCAGTGCCAAATTTACAGCACAATTTTAGATAAGAGAGATGGGGAGAAAGGGAGAGAGAGGGCAAATTGAACAGATACAGTACATAGTTCCATTTTAGACATTAACATATGGATCATAAGGGAGCCAGATAATGGGGGAGACATTTCATTAACGGAAATAAACATTCGATTAAAAGACTTTTCTGTTTACTTCACTTCCCATAATTCATGGGATTGTGATGAGCACTGCTGTCCAAACATTATACCAGCACTGTGTAGAGGAAGACAAATGTGACTTATATTGTTGTAAAAAGCCTCCTTACTGCTTTCAAGAATATACAATGTTGAAGAAGAGGGTTTTCTGGAATTTCATGTTAAAAACATAAACAATATGTTGCAGATAAGCTTAGATACTCTCAGAGTGATGTTTAATTACTATGTTTTAGCAGCACTGCATAATGTTTTAAATCTGTGAAAACAATACTAACAGGATATCTATCTTCTATTGATAAAGTTGAAGATTTGAAGAACTAATGTCATTGTTTTCTTTGCAATGTCCATTCTCTCCTTCTATTACAGACAAAGAAAAGCATGACATATATGATCTGTGCACATGGTAAGCATCTTTCCCTATGTTTTCATAGCTTTCGGCCGACAGTGTGATCATCACAACAACCTATTGGCTCCTCGATAACTCAAACATCCTGCTTGACTAAAGAAAATGATTCTGATAAGTGCTCTAGTTGGCCTATTTCCTCCCTACTGGGATGTGTTTATTTCTCAGATTTTTTTATAATCAATGATACATTTCCCTTTGAGGGAGCTAACTGTGAAATCTTGTGACCGAGCACATCTGTTTAGCTGATGGCAAGACAGACAGTACAGAGCATGTGAAGCATGCGTTTGTGTGTGTGTGTGTGTGTGTGTGTGTGTGTGTGTGTGTGTGTGTGTGTGTGTGTGTGTGTGTGTGTGTGTGTGTGTGTGTGTGTGTGTGTGTCTGTATGAAGGTTAGAAGGAGGGAATTTGGGTCGATAGAAATGATGTTCTCTAGACATGGAGCACAGAGGCCTTGTTAAGAGTTTTGGACTTCACTTTACTTGGCATTTGAGTTAAAACATATCTAGCTCATACACACACATACACACGCACACACACACACACACAGTTAAGTAAAGTGTACTCACTGTTCCCTGCATAGGGAAATCCGTCCCGACTCCACATGAATGTCTGCTTAGACTAAACACAGCCCAGCATGACTCTTCACAGACATCAACCAGTAAGAAACGAATGCTTGCACAGAGAAGCCTCAACTAACCTTGATGCATGTACACTATTCCATCTGTGTCCTCTCCAGCTTTGATGAAACCACTATGGGTAAAAACCTTTCCATCTGAAGTCCTTGAACTCATTGCATCATACACAACAGCTCAGGTTTGATGTGCAACATTACAGCAACTTTATTTTAATTACACATTAATTATTATTATTTGTTGCTATTATTATGTGCAGGGTAAAATACCACTTTATAGTCATTGCATAAAGGCTGTGTTAGAATGGAATGGAATGGAATTTTGAAATATGCCACTCATGGACAAGCTGTATCTCCTACGCAACCAAGTGCTCCCTACCACATAGACCTCAGTGATGCCTCAACAATTAAAGAGCTTATCTTTTATACTTCCCCAGTGACAGTTTAAGTGCCAAAGTCACCTCTATCGATGATTTTCTCCCTCCTGAAACCAACTAATGATCAATAACAAAACAATGTCTCCAGCATGGCAAAAGAACTGTAATAAAACCTGGGCGAAAACAAAAATCTTAAATACAAAAAAAACACCTGAAAAACACAGGCTTAATCAACAATCCACTAACACTCAACCATCAAGGAGTTCAATCAAACATCTCCAAGAGCACTCAGACAGCGATTTAATCGGTGCGTAATGATGCTGATCGATTAGAGGATGTGTATTTGAAGGACAAACATGTGTTTTTACTCCGCTATACTTAATGAGTGTCTTTGTCCAATCACACACTGTGATTAAAGGTGACAGAAGCATTGCCGGAAGCATCCTGAACCATAAGCTCTGTCAGTCAGACAGGAAAAAGGAAAAATATTATCTTGTTTCTGATCTCAAGTTCTATATGTCAATACGCAGCAGCCATAGCCATCTAAAAGAAATCTCAACCTCCGACACTGGGTTAAAATGAAGTATTATCGCCGTGCTTTTTTTTTTAATTATCATATCCCATTCTTCATAAAATCTAGTGAAATATGACTTCATCTCTTGTACTATTTAATTAAGAGAATGAAAGAATGAGCTGAGGCGTGTTAGTTCATTATAAAAGTCTACTCGCTGTAGCACCACTTGTACTGATGGTCAGCTAATCACTGGGAAGATCTGATTGCTGCCAAGTGTCTCTATCCACTTGATGTGACGGCGGTGTTTCAATCATGATTACTGAGCAGCATTGATAAGTTCCTTTGGATAAAAATGAACAAATGCCATGTAAATGGAGTGGAATATACCTTATTAGAATTTAGCAATAATTTTCTCCACTGCCTTGATGCTTGCAAAGTAAACTATTCTGACATTTCTTTTAAAAATCACAAGATATTCCACGTGAAACACTTGAATAGTAGGTTGGCCAATGCTGTGCACTACCAGAGGACATTGCATTGAGCTGCAGCAAAAGTAGAACCAGCACAGACTTTTTTTGCCCTACTACCCTACATTTTGTTGTTGTGGTTTTGCCAAAGCCTCCTGCATTGCTTTGTGTGCACTGTTCACGTAGAAACCTATGCTGTAATTCTCCATAAATTATTTCTGAACAGATGTGCAAAATAGCGATTATAGAAAGAATTGACGTGCAGGTGTGACTTGGCGGAAACATTTAAAAACAGATATTTCCTATTAAGCTACATTGTGACTTGACGGAGCATTATCCAACAGGATGTATAGCACTTCACTTCAAAAGTCATATCACACCAAGGATTTTTGTAAGCAAATAAACTGATTTTGAATGTTTGCATATGATTTGTGCGGGGGAAAAAACATTAGCACGGACTTCAATTTCAGCGCATTTACGTCTGCTAAAATGTATGTTTGGCAAAGGAAATCTTTTGATACAAAGGATGTCATGCCTCCAGGTATATCAGGTATAGGTTTATAAACACCCAATATTGCATAAGAGTATTACGGGTATTAGTGATAATGTATGAGAAACACAACAACAAGTAGCTGACGTGCAGCTAAATAATGTTAGAAGGAGATTTGCAATTCAGTAACATCAACCATGAATCAAATATGTATTTAAAAGAAACAATCAATACCAGTAGAGTCAAATAGGAATCTATGCAGATTTGAGGAACATTTCCCCTGCTTGTGGGCTGAATACAGTACATGACCTGGAATGAATGTGCTCTCAATCAGCCAATCAATTGGTATTGCTGGGGGTGATGGCGAGTAAACTAATCCCTCGGGTGGCTCCAGGGAAATCTGGATTATATTGCATTCCTACTCAGCAATGACTGTTTCTGCTGGAAGCCAGAGCAGACTAATCAAACAATGTTACTATAGAAGATCGATACACAGACAAATGGATGTGTTGTTCCGCATCCCAGCCTATTTGATTCAAAATTTTATTAAAAGCTCATTTATACCTTCACATAAACTTTAATCTAATTTTTTTTGTTTGTACCAAAATCTTTGAATCTAATTGTAAGACATAAAATATATCCAAGATATAGAATAAATCCAAGATAATAAGAGGTATATAAGATAATGTATGTTAACATCTTGTGCTTGTTTATTGCTGCACAAAAACGTAAAGCTAACACAAGCTGGAAATATATGCCATAGGCAGTCCAAAAGCCCAGCAGCTGTGCTGAATAGTGTATCACAACACCTTGCTGTATCTTATCTGAGCAAAGCAAGAGGCAATCTACTATACTGATATGGCATCAGTCCCACAAAGGTTCAAAGTTGGGTGTCTTCAGTGCTGATTCATAGCTGACTCTATATTCTCCGATACAAACAGCACTTATGCAAACCATAGATTCATGAAAACATGAATCTGATATTCTTTCAAAACAGAGAGTTTTATTGAAGATAATAATGTACACTGACATAGTATCTTCACACTTTGGATTAAAGTATGTGGTTGTGTGGTTGTGTGTGTGTGTGTGTGTGTGTGTGTGTGTGTGTGTGTGTGTGTGTGTGTGTGTGTGTGTGTGTGTGTGTGTGTGTGTGAAGGGTTTGAGGGGGGGTATAATGCATATAACCTGGCTCTGTAGTCTAGGGCCCACTATCAGTCGAGAAGAGCTGCATACATTTCTTTCACAAATAATCTAATCTTTTTAATTTGAGAGATAAGGCAGAATTGACTGTAATTATGTGCAGCTGGGTCTGTGAGGAATTCATAAAAAAGAAAAAAAAAATGAGGCTAAGCCCATCTGCTGACTGGGAAACTGGGGGAGGCAGCGACATTGGAGGGAGAGTGCGAGAGAGAGAGAGAGAGAATGAAAAGAAGAGACTCTAAAATCATTAAATCAGCCACTATCTCCTCTCTTCTGTCACTCAGAGAGAAAAAAGAGGCACTAATGAAATATTAATGCCTTCCTTATTTTGAGATTTACATTAATCTTTCCTCTCTCTTTCTGTCTGTCTCTCTCTCTCTTTCTCTCTCCCTCTCTTCCCCTTCTCTGTATGTGAAATTTGAAAGCTGTGCTCGGAATGACTTGAATATATATTTCTAATGAGACGCCTGCGCTACAGAATGTCTCATTTTTCTACCTGTTTTGCAATCCAAAGTCGCATATATTGCGCCGCGAACGTGGTAGTGTGCTTAGGAGAGGAGGGAATGAGACAAGGGGTGTGGGAGTGGGGGGGGTGAGGGAGGCTGTTTGATCTGAAAGTGAAAAGAAAGAGAGAATGAGAATGAAAGCGAGAAACAAGAGAGTGAATGAGCGAGCACGAGGCACTGACTCCGGCTGTGGTAGCGGTAGCGGAGAGGCAGGCGTTCAGGCAGTTTGCTCTGGCCTCGTCCAATTTGGCAGAGATTCAAACTAGAAAGCAAAACAAAACAAAACAAAAAAAGGCCGGGGTGTGGATGCTCCCAGGAGATGGGGGAGGAATTAGGAGTGTGTCAGATAAACTAGCCGCAGTTTTCTCAATGTCTGCCCCCACTGAGACCTGAAGCAAAAGCAAACCTGACACCTCTGACGCTACCAGCTCTCTCTCTCACACACACACACACACACACACACACACACACACACACACACACACACACACACACACACACACACACACACACACACACACACACACACACACACACACACACACACACACACAAATGCACACAGGGCTTTAAGTATGAGGGTTTTAGAATTACCTCAGTTGAGCTTACACACACACACACACACACTGGAACACACACACACACACACACACACACACACACACACACACACACACACACACACACACACACACACACACACACACACACACACACGTCTAAATTTGAAACCTGATGTCAGCCCCGGGAAAACTGCTATGTATGCTTTTGACTTAGGAATGGGTTCAGAAATTGGAAAGTGTAAGGCCCCTTGATACCGATCAAAACTGTTTTACCTTGACGACTTTGGTATGAACCTTCCACTTACATACAGTATACAAGAAATAGTGAAAAAAAATACTGAAACAGCTGCAATTTTTTTTACCTCTGCACTGTGAAACAACCTGAGTGCACATAAGTATGGGTGGTATGGAACATTGATTCTGGAAGTGAGCGTTTCTCCTGCCGCATGCTGCCTACTGCCATCCCATCAGTGCTTCATCACTCCCAGAGCGAGACTTTCCCGGCAGAACTGAGCATTCCCATGCCGTCCTACACAATGCAGTGATTTCCCTGTAGTGTTCCAATTGCAGCTACATATACTCACCACACAGACGTGAGACTTTTCACCCCCTCCGGCGCCCAGAGCGGCGGTATGGCACACTCAGTGTACTGGTGTGGCAGTCACACACCATGCGCAACCCACAGCAAATGGCAAAGCTGCAAGCTGATGCCGTTGCTGCTGCACCGCCTGATGTTGTCTGTGCCTGCAGGGCGTAAGTAGGGATGAGTGTGTATGTGTGTCTGAGTGGTGAAATGGAAGTGATGGTTGGAGGGGGGGGAGGGCGTGTAGGTGTCTATAGTGTGTGCATGTGTTAAGGGAAAAAAAAAGTGATACTATGCCAATCACCGTGATAGACACTCTTCGTCTTCCATAGAGACAGAGGACAACAAAGAAGTGAGTTAAGAGGCAGACATGGCTCAGAGCACGCTAAAGACCGCCCTCTAACCCTGACATCCAGAAGTAGACACACACATATTATTAGGACAAGGTAATTGGCTAATTTAACTCTTCTCATCACTGAAGGGGCATGTGTTGCAAGTGCTGCGAGGTATTCTTGAAATGAATAAATAGAAAATATGTCAAAAAGTTTTTGGTGAATTGGATACAGACAAAAAAAAATCGAACAACAAAAATACTTAAAGGGAATATGTTAAATGGGCTTATGTAAATGAGACATCTCTGCGTATATATCACACAGCATGTCACCAGGGTGTGAAGAAGACATAGAGCTCACAATTTGCCACAACAGCAAGTCCAAAATAAGCCGTGAAGGAACAACGTTAAAACATTCAGAACAACTAACCTAATCAGACACTTATCATATTGTAATTAATTTCCATGCATGCTACTCAAGAGTAATCGCAGTGACCAGCTCGTCTGCCCACAGCACGGAACTTAACAGCTAACGTTAACAGAGGTTGCATTATGATGCATTCAAGCTCTATTTAGTAAAAATGAGTATTGCTTGGGTAAATTATAACGCTATGATGATGTGTGAAACCTCACAAGCAACCCTGAGAATCCATTCTGCTCCTTACACACAAATGCCCACCACTATCAACATCATGTTCATAATCATCATCCCCATCATCATCATCATCATCATCATCATCATCATCATCATCATCATCAATACCACCAATGAATTACTGAATCTTTATCCAGTTAATCAATTACAGTTTGTCGGTCTGAATACTTTATCGTGTATTAAATAGAGTTTTTAACAAACATGCCCATGAGATACAACGGGGAAATCATGTACTATCCAACATCATTGGTGGTGCACATATGAGTTCCTCCAAGTCTCAAGGACAAGTCTAGAAAGGCACCTTGACAGTGTGTATTTTTATTTCTGTTCTTCAAAAATAAGAGGGAATAGGGGCAAATTTGATCCAGAGGCTATTCTTGAAAATCTCTCTCTCTCTCTGTCTCTCTCTCTCTCTCTCTCTCTCTCTCATTACCCAGTCTGAGCTACGGACTTCCATAATCCTGGAAGGTTTACCGCTGCTGCGCTGTGATTGGTTAGACATTACATCAGGGTGATGTAATACTCCTAGGACTGGCTAGTGTGTCGGGCATGGGGAGGGAGCTCGGGAGGAGGGGGAAGGGGGTGGGTGGGCTGAGCACTGAGCGAGAAGAGAGGGAGGAAGAGGGGGGTTTATTGAGCAGAAGAACTCTCTCTCCCTCTCCTTCTCTCTCTCTCTCTCTCTCTCTCTCTCGCCTGCAGCCAGTGAGTGTGCATGTGCAGCCGCCACAGAAAGCCTCTAATCCCAAAGCACACAGCGGTGCTTTGGAGAAGGAGGGAAATAATCAAGACTGTTTCCATAGGCCCCCATCTAAAGGCTGGAGATAAGCTTTGCTGTGCATGCTGCCGTGTGTACTGGTAGCAGCTGTGTGTATTGGGGATACATACACAAAGCAGAAATGGGATTTTTGGGAGTCTGAAATTCAATCATTAATTGCAAATAGACAGAGGAGAGGAAGATGATTGTTTGGCAGGGACCGAAAATGCCAAGGCGTTTTGGTGTTTGTGCATAATGACTCATAGCCAATTTCTCACTTCAGTGCAAGGTGCTTTTTCCATGGATTCAGAAGGTGTTATACCATATCTCTGACTTGAGATGGGGTTTGTGCCCAGGGCACAAGCAATGTGTTTTCACCTGATTGCTTTCATGCCATGGTAGACAATGGTTTGAAATGCTAAAAAAACCCAAAAGGGATGTTGGCAAAATAAATGATAAGTTCAATAATTCGATTTCAAAATTGGACCATAAAGTGCTGGATGACACAAGACCTAGTCTAATAAAAAACACTTCATAGTTAGAGGAAGGTATTGCAAGACCAGCAGTATATAAAAATAATAAAGTTGGCTCCTGCAGTGCACTCTCTCTTTCTGGATCATACAGTGAATACCTCATCAAAATGAGTTCTATATAAAAACTCGCCTATACTAGCCTATACAAAATAATGTTAAATAGAAATGACATAATGATTCAACTTAAGCCATATTTTGCAGAGGAAAAAAAGGTGTCATTTGTAATATAAAAACTAATATGGCACATCATTAGTGCCACTCATGTACCAATGATCTCTATAACCAAATATTAGGAGAGCTGAAGGTCCAAATAAAAATGTCGTACTCTGGGCCTGTCATTTGGCTCTAAGGCTCTATGAATTTCTTTGCAGAAGAAAAAGCTTTCTGTGCCCACATTTACAGATAATGAATTCATAGTGCTGAGGCAAAAACACAGGTAAATGTGGCAAAACACATTCTTCATTTGGGATACTGTAAATAAATGTAGGGCATTTGTGAGGCAGTGTCTCTGTGAAATAGGATTGGAGTATAAAATAATCCTGAGGAGACCTGCTGAATTTTTGAGCTCACTCTGGAGTGAGAGATTGAATAATGGAATTAGACATTAAATAAATGTGCAAGCTAAAATTATGATAGCTTAAAAGAAGATGGCTCGAAAGCCTGACATAACTTATTTTTCTGAAGTTTTTGGAGAAAAGAAACTTCACAACCAATTTATGGACATACATTGCCCCAAGTTAAAATCTCTTCCTCATCTCATATTGCATTATAAAGCCACTTACAATATGAGCAGAGTCCTTTCTAAGAGTGAACACATGTACTTTGGAGACCCTTTGGAGGTGGATAATGTTCATTCAAAAACACAATTCTAACAACGTAACTTCCTGTTGACATGCAAACTCTATCTGCTGTCAGCCACAAGACTGACAGAAACCTCCGAGGTATTATGAAAGCAGAGTCGGACAGCCTTTGAAGGAAACGGGTAAAAAAAGAAAGAAAACTACCTGAATGACAACTTGTCAGAATGAAAGACTGCCATTTCTTATTTTGCTTCAGGCTAGGAATGGAAACTAGGTGGTGACTACAATGATCGCACACAGACAGATATATGTGAGCACACACACACACACACACACACACACACACACACACACACACACACACACACACACACACACACACACACACACACACACACACACACACACACACACACACACACACACACGTACTGACACTAACACACAGTTACAATGGCTGTCTGGTTAGTTCATTGGCTGTCTCCAGAGCTTGCTGGTCCTGGTTATAAGTATAAGGTATAAGTATAAGGTTTTAAGTATAGCTGGATGATAAATGAATACAATAATTTATAGTCTTTAAAATGAATCATATCATGAAGAAGTAAGTTATTGTTATAAAACATATTACACAAATTATGAAAATTGACCATATGTACATAGTGTGGTAGATTCCCCCCATTAAAATATCCATAATGGTAACTTGTAGCATCTCTTTTTAAAGAAGAATTGTAAAAAATGAAAACAACAGTGCTGAAAAAAATGTTTACATCAAAAATTAAATCAAATCATGACCTTAAAATCAAAAGTCAAACGAATAAGGGATATGGAGAATCGTGACACCCCTAGAAATGAATATCTTGACAGATTTTGGCCATATCGCCAAGCCCTAGGTCACAGTCACCAAAGCAACACAATTAAAACCTGCAGTCGGTCGCTTTATTAAGTGTCCTCTTCGTTTCATATTAAAAGCCTGTATTAATCAGTGTGTCCGTGTTTGAGTGTGTCTATGTGTGTTTATTAAAAACACACAAACTCAGATATGAATTCCCATGTCTCCCTTTCTGAATATTATTCCTCTTCTCTTACTCATTTCCATTTCTGTATATCCTGTCAGCATGGATCTTTGAGAACCCTGCTCTCCACCAAACCTCCCTGTCTGCTCTCCTCCCTGATAGTCCATCCCTGGCTGTACTGCAACATGTTGTAAAGCATCTCCCTGTGCACTCAGGTCTCTGTGTTCATGCTCTGCCTGCATCTGTTATGTAGCTGTCTGGAGCGCACTGCACTCCGCTCGCTGTGACAGAGGTCAGCGAGTGCTCCGAGCGCGGCTGACGTCATGCTGCTGCAACCCCGCAGACACACCAGTAGACAGGCCGACAGACAAACCAACAGGAAGACCGGGTGTATTTATAGCCTCTTTGCCTATGCATCCTCACAGCAAAGCTGCATGACCAGATACGCCCTGAAGGCAAAGCTATCCCGAAACAGGTTGTGTTTATTAAGTGGTATCCACCAGTCTGCGTTCTACAAAAACAAACATTGAAGTGGCACCCTTATAATGTAAAACGTAAAAATTTAGATACAGCAGTGGCCATGGAAGTTCTGTGATCACTTCAGTTAAAATCATTCTCTCTTTCACACGTTCTGAAAAGGTGTGCATGTTGGAATGTTCATCTCCCACGGTTAATGAACACATTGTGCTACACATCAGCTAATAACACAGGGAGGATGTGCGCTTAGCACAATGCTTTACACCATTACTTATCTAATAAACTGTAGGAGGCAACTGCCATTAGCACTGGCGCTGATGCTGATATTCACCTCCCACTGGCGGGCTCCTGCGAGCTAATCTGCCGTATACTGTATGCAAATATGGAACTGTTACTGTCAGGATGCAGTCTAATTCCACATTATTCTCCGGGTAGTGGGCCAATCAGGTTGACTTTGAAATGGATTGTGGGTGATTAGCCGGGAATGCTGGGAGAATGCCGAGGTCTCTCTAGTGAACCCCGCAGCTGGTGCCGGAGTCAGCGGAGCAACGATCCAGGTAATTAATTCTTTGACAAGCATCAGTGATTTGGAAAATCAGTAAGAATGGCAGACGCTGATCAAAAGGGAAACACGTGGAGAGATGTTTAAACAGTGGGCATTCGAGGCGTCAGTCACGCGGGGGCCCAGACGCGGGGCCCAAAGCTCAAACACCAAACACCACAATGCACTGAGCTGACTATCAAACAACAGCAGGCTGGAGGATACCCAGTGTGTTTGAGATTGAATGCAGGAAGTTAGGCACCGAGTAATGCGCACACACACACAATAATAGAAGTTGATACACACACACACACAGGCACACATGTATCCAGGCATGCATTCAGGCTCATATGCATAGTATAAACATACTATTACATTGCACTCAACATGTACAGTAAACAATTCATGTACATGGACTCAGTGCAAAAATACAGATAAACCACACATGTGTATTCCAGTCACAAATCTATGCATGCAGCACAAACACTATGAACGTACACCCTGGGAGCATAACTCAATATACACACGCGGACATGTGGTAAAGATCAATTCATTTTCAGTATTTATTATACATATTGCACTAAGCCCATATCTGTTGAATGAAATGCAAACAATGGCACGATATGCATGGGCATGAGATCACATAGATGCAAGCACACACACACACACACACACACACACACACACACACACACACACACACACACACACACACACACACACACACACACACACACACACACACACACACACACACACACAGCACTCTTCATAAATACAGGTTGGGTTGGGTTGACATTACTGCTATAGCCTTGATTAAATCATGCGTATATCCTTTATTTGATTGTATGGATGGGGAGAGGGAAAAAAACACACAAGCCGAAAAAGCGTAATGAAACATCATCGGCACGGCCATTACAGACACAGTGTCCAGAATACAAATTCCCCATGCAGGTATTTGTTTTCTTCCATCAGTATTCATTATGCGAGTGAATGTATCATTGGAGTGCAGCTATTGATCCTGTATTAAATCTCATTGTTATGTTCCTATTCAGCAGCGAGCCAGGTGATGGGGAAAAAGGAAGGGTGACCAAATGTCATGGTGACAACATGCAGCATTGTCAAAGGTACCTTTATCGATCAAGATGGACACACAGAGAGAGAGAGGGGAGAAATTTCAGCGGGACCCCACCGTCTGACATTTTAAAAAAGCTGTCCTTTCTATTTTGTCACCATCCATTGTTTCACACAAAGAACATAGATGCCTTGACTGAGGCAATCGGAGCTATGGCCTTCGCACACACAAGACACAGGGAGCAGGTTCAGGTGGAGCTCTGCAAAGTCGGGGGTCTTGTTCATTATATTTATCAGTGGTCATTTTAACAACTCACATGCTGTGTTTCTGAGAAGGTGGGCTAAGCATTATCTAGCTTTTGACATTTTAAAGGCCTCTCTGTTAAAACCATGTCAGCGGTTAATCTGGAACACACTGTTGATGGAGGCTCTGGTTTTGGTGAGAGTCCAATTAGCTTACAGGCCATGTACAGCAATTCTTCAGACAACTTAGATGACTCAGAAACATCCCCGGTGGGACTTCCCTTCTTTTTTCTTTTCCCGCTCAGATCCAAATGAAAGCGAGGGGTCTGAGGACTGAGGGGAACACAATGAAGCGCACAAAGTGGACGGGGATGACTAAATGAGTGTTGTCATATCAAAGCGGCGCGGCCACCAAACATGTCAGATTGGAGCAACAACACAATGAGGGCAGGCCAGTGCTGCAACGTGTTGACCGGAGAGAAAGCCGGCGGCTGGGCGGTAATGCAGGTCAGAAGGTGTGGACGTTTTTTTTTTCTCTCTCTCTCCCTCTCTGTCTGACTCACTCAGGTAATTAGCACAGACTTGCATTTTCCCTGTGTATGGCTTAAAGCGTCTTGTGTTAAAGCAGTCCAGATCAAAACGGCATGTCATAGCACATTATTTTCAACACTGCTCCACGGCAACAGCCCGGCTCTCCAGTCAGCTCTGCTCTTCCTCTGCTTCCCTGGATGTTTATCTGTTGCCACGACAGGAAAATCTCCACGCTCATTGTTTTGCACCAGGGGGAACCGCAGAGCGGATTAGGTAGATCTCCTGATCTATGGAATGACCTTACAATGTAATGCTCCAACAGGACGAGCGCTCGCTCCAACTTGCCACACAGGTCCCTCTTTCCATTCAACATATTGCAATCCAGCCCATTTGAATCAGGGTCAACAGGGTCACATTAATCTCCTGTAGACCAGGTGGTTGGCCCTATCTGGTAGGTTGCAGATCATACTGCAGCGCAGCTCCATTCTGCATGTGGAAGGCAAGCACTGAAACAACAAACACTAAAAAGCGTTTTCAGAATCATTTTTGACATCCATGACTCGCCTAACTCATGGAACAGATACGCTTCCATGTTAACAAATGTATCGATGCACACAGACACTGTGAGATTCCCCTCACCCCTTAACGTTGGCGGGAAAAATAAAACAATCAATGACTCAATATATATATATAAACACTGTTAGTTTCTTCCAATGGATCCGACATGAAAACTATTTTGGTTTAGTAAATTTCTGCTGTTAGTCAGCCTAGTAAATGCAGGTTTAGCCAGCCGCTGTCCACTTAGCTTTCCAGAAGCTGCTGCTGACAGACGGCTGAAGACAAAGTCAGTGTGGATTGGATGACAAAGCGCGGCTCGGGGCTCCCTTCCAATGGGGATTCAAAGTAAGGGTCACCTTTCTAGCAGCAGATAAGAAGCTAACAACTGAAAGAGACTTCTACAAAATAAAACCAAAACAAGTAAATACACTACTTTATTCCTAAAGCCATCAGCCTTGATAACATGCAGCTTAATCAACAGGTTTCTACTACTTTTTCACTAAAGTGGATGTAACCAATGTAACCAAAATTTTACTATGAGTATTTAGTGGTCTTATTGTCTCCGTTATTTTTTTAAACTGTGGACACCATGGTGTCCTTTTGTCGGGGGCAATGGGTTAAACTAATTTAATTAACATTAACCTATAGTACCGACCCTTCTACCTATACAATGACAGGTGATGGGGCTGGAAGTTTAAGACAATCTAAGAAATGGCTATATTGTGTTTTCTAGTTTTCAATTGACCCCCGGGAGAGGTTTGCCCTCAGGGCTTTCTGCCGGAAAGGGCTTATTTTTACCCAATTCGTGATCTTTTCCTAAATCTAACAGGTTTGTTGCCTAAACCTGGATTTCTGACAGGAACCCCTGAAGGCAAACTTCTCCTATGTGCTTTAGATTGTGAGATAACCAAGTTGTTTTCATGCGCATTTCAATGAACTGTATTAAAACACCCAGTTAACAACTATCTAACAACTATGGTCTCTTACAGTTTCCTGTTTAAAATTACATGATCTGCTAGTGATAGCTAGATCAATAATTTAAAGATGGTTTATTAATCTAATCATTTGCTTTATTTTCTGTCTAGAAATGAAATTTGAATTGGGCTTCAATCTTTCCACCTCAGAAATTACCGTCTTGGATGCAAAACTCTTTTTCATTGACCTTGAAATCCATATTTTTAATTATGTAAGATGCCATTTTTTTCCAATGGCACATTTCCCCTTTTTGTTTTGTTAATAGCACTCTCATTTATATTGTAGATACTTTATTTAAATCTGGGCTTGAAACCATCATTTACACAGTATTTTAAAAACAAAAACAATTTTGACTTGTTTCAAACCTTCCCAGTCTATTTACTTTATTAATTTCCACCTTAACCATTGACCATTTGTTTAGACTAGGTTTAGACTTCCATCCATCCATCTTCCGTTACCGCTTATCCAGTTAAGGGTCGCGGGGGTGCTGGAGCCGATCCCAGCTGTCAATGGGCGAAGGCAGGGTACACCCTGGACAGTTCGCCAGCCTATCACAGGGCTGACATATAGAGACAGACAACCATTCACGCTCACATTCACACCTACGGGCAATTTCAGAGTCATCAATTAACCTTAGCTGCATGTCTTTGGACTGTGGGAGGAAGCCGGAGAACCCAGAGAGAACCCACGCTGACACGGGGAGAACATGCAAACTCCACACAGAAGGTTGTCCAGCCCGGGAATTGAACCCGGGCCCCTCTTGCTGTGAGGCGACAGTGCTAACCACTACACCACCGTGCAGCCAGGTTTAGACTTACTTTTTCAAATTGGGTTCAAATACAATACAAAGTTCTTCGACTGATTCTATTAATTTAGGTAGATGGTTCAAGTATTATGTTATTTTGGTATGTTTTAACTTCTACCCTTGCTTGTATATCAGAAAACAGACACTT
The DNA here is from genome assembly GCF_027596085.1 of Anoplopoma fimbria. NCBI lineage: Eukaryota > Metazoa > Chordata > Actinopteri > Perciformes > Anoplopomatidae > Anoplopoma > Anoplopoma fimbria. Next base: position 22,436,752 of record NC_072463.1, read on the forward strand.
TTGTGAACAAAAAAAGAGACAAAATCAGAGAGTAGCCAAGCGTGTTGTATTCAAGAAGTACTGACCTGGCTTCAAAACGACTTTATCTTTCATCTTTTCGGCAGAGTAGCTGTCTCTTCACAGTATTGTTTGGCTTGATACCCTGTTGAATAACCCAGCCTACATTTGTTCTAATTGCTTTAACAGGGCTTTTAATGTTATTGATTTATAAGCCCATATAGCACTTTCTTGTTGCCTCAAAGTTTATTTCATTAGATTTTAAGGCAGGATGCACTTTGTTTATTTAATTTTTTTGTTGGTGAAATGAAATTGCAGGGGTGTCAAGTTAGCCAATGCTCAGACCGTGTGGACCCCAAGGCTGAACCAGTTGGGAAACACATCTTCAGACAATATCTTGTCATTATCATGAAAAAGGATCAGTGAGCGAGAGAAAGAGAGAGAAGAAGGAAAGTTTGTCAGTTAACGTCTAGAGGGTAGGTACAGTAAATGGTGCGGCAGAAACTTTGAGTGAAAACCTAGCACAGCAATAAAGTGATATACACATGAATAATGCAGGAGCATTTAGTTCAGTGCTTAGGCAGTGGGGGAATCAGATGTCCCTGGTGCCCTGAAGGATTCCAGTCTACTGAGCCAGCGTCTCTGGTCGAGAATAGACCAACACGGACCCAAAGGAGAATCCCAGTGCTCCACACTGTCCTGCCAAGACACACCCACGCAAGACAGACACACACATTCACCACAGAGTGCGCACCCAAACATGCATTAGCGACTATGTACGCACATGCTCAGCCACCATGCCTCACATAACTGCACACTCACTCAAAAATACAACCCCCAACACTGCCACAAACAAAAAAAAGCACATCCACACACCAGTTTGCTTTTCACTGTCTGTGTTTTGAGTCAATAAAGGAAAGCTGTCCTTTAATGAAATAACTAGAATAAATCATTATGTTTTATGTCCGTGCATCCGAGGATAGCAACTGATTGTAGCACAGTAAACAGGTTTGCCAGTGATGACATCACACATAAATGAAGTGTGTAGAAAGAAGCTCTGAATAATTGCAGAAACATCAGCTTAGTGTTGGCTTTACTTTGCGGTAATACTTGTGGGATTTGGGGTTTAAAAATAAATCTGGAGAGTCAGTGACTGAGGGACTGTGGGCAAGAGTTTGAGTGTTAATTTCACAGAACTGCTGAGGAGATTTCATTTTGTTGTCTCAGCTGCCCAAAGAATCATCTAATGACTAATTAATTACTACGCTTATCCAAATCAAATCATCTGCTTTTCCTTTCCATGCATATTAGCTTTGGCAGCCGTTCAACTTTTCTCCTTGTAGATCCAAGATGCAAATCCTCAGAAATCATCATTTTGGGTTTTTTAAAGGAGCAACAGACAACAAATCTCCTAGCATCACTTTCTTTAAATATTTTATCATCTACCTTTGCAGTCAGCCTTCAGGCATATAGCATTGAGTGGTGTTTTTGTGTGCGTGCGTGTGCTTGTGTGTGTCTTTAATGCGTTGACACCCCCCTCCACTATTTACCAGCTTTGCCTCAACATTAAACCGTTTGATTTCCATTCAGCCGATGCAAATGAGGGCCAGGAGAGCGTCGCCTCTGTAACATATGCAGCTCCTCATTTGCTGCCAGGGCCAGTGAGCTGGGGACAGGGGCGGTGCCGCTCTTCACATCGGGATGGTAATTCACCAATCAGTGAAGTGACATGCTTCGGCAAAAGAAGGGAGAGCCGCACAACGCTGACAGGGACATCAGTTTCACGAAACATTTCCTCCTCTGCACCTGAAAGCGTGGCATAATCACGCGCTGGGGCGATGCACCATGAAATGGAATGGGCGCCCGGATCCGGGGGAGCGGACATTGTGCCGTGTCCACAGAAATGAGGGTCATTCTTTACCCAGAGATGCCAGTGTCAGTAGAAAAGGCACTGAAGGTCCAAGTCAGACAGTCCGCATAGGAAGTTTTATGACATCATGTCATGTCAAACTTTCATTATTGACTTTCATGATGCAGAAATATGTGGTTAATATATAGTGTCAACAAATCAACGTCAAACAAATGGCACTTATGTCCACGTCAGTTTACTTGATACTGAGAAATGCAAGTGAAAGGAAGGTATTTGACAATGGGTGTACTGTTAATCTTTCCAATATGTTAATTAAATCTGATGATGTTATAAATAGAAAGCCTTGTTAAACTAGATGGCACACCATACAAGCTTTTTTTTCCCACATCCCTAGTGCCTAGTGTGTGTGTTTTTTGTGCATTAGCTTGTATTTCTGAAATCCCCCACAGGTCATACGTATTGTAAGACACATTGAAGCTTGTGGAGGAACAAATATGTGCCAAGTGAGATAAGAAATTACTGCTGCTAATAGACTTCGCTCCCAGAGAAAGTTCAGCCCTGGAAGAAAATAAATAAAAAACATGACCTGAATCCTCAAACTAGTGCCTTTCTCTATCTGCCAGATGTATCAATGTTCCTCCAAGCAATCAAGAAGTAATTCCCTTTACCGGCCAACATGAATATTAAAGTTCTGTGCTAGAGGGATCGAGGGTATAAACACAACCAGCACCAGCACCTGTCGGGGACTGCGGTGGATAGTTGATGAGGCGGATGAGTGGCTCACAGTGCAATAGCAGGGCTGTAAAGATACCAATGGTGACATCGGCCAGAGCTGAAGAGCAAGAATGCTGATTAGTGGGAGCGATTAGCATCTTTGTTTTGGGGTAGTTGTCATCCGACACATGTAAATTTAAACCAGCACGACAGCAACAGACCATCACATTAATGTTGTTTACACCCAATGCAAATGAAGAGTAAACAAACAAATATCTGAATAGAGAGGGAGAAGGGGAGGGGTTCCCCAGACTGAAGACCTCTTTACGCATATGCAAATGGTAGCTCTCATGGCATGCATCTAGCAGGAAATTAAGACAGAATGAGGCAGAATCATAGAGCAGTATGGAAATGTGCAGATGTGGGGATATGCAACGCTGCTTCATTATGACCGCGTAAAATGGCCCATTTTAATATTCAAACATCTTGATAAACAAAAGACACAAATGAAGACGGTCCCCTGAGGACTAGGACAGAACACTGATGATCTTAACACTTGCCAAACAACATCCAACTCTGGGACAGAATTCGTCTCTGGGCATTACTCAATTACGCTGTGCACACTCTCATGCACACCCATACACACACACTACATTGGATAAACAAAGGGCAGAACATGCTGGAACATTTAATGTGCGTCTGGGGTCAAGTCTGGTAATACACTTAGACACAAGATTACTGGCGGTGGTCGTGAAAGCTATGGACACCTGCAGATCATTTATCAAATTTGTCTCCGGTTTTCAAAAGGTCCGGACTAATTCTGTCCCAAATATTTTTCTATCAAATGATAAAAAATGAATTCTGGCTTTTCCTTTAAAACTTGATCTTCAGGACTGAAAAAAAAAATCATCTCTGCCTGTAACAAATGAGCTGAACGAGCAAATGCATGGAACAGGTTTTCCTTCCTTGTTGTTTCACATTTTATCTGTTTGTGTGCTCTCGACTTGTCATTGTCTGTGTTTACGGTGGCATTAGGGTCATCACTGCTCTCACAGTTAATGGACCTAGTGGAGAGAGAGAGAGAGAGAGAGAGAGAGTGAGAGACGACCAAGCCAATTGTCCTTGTGCGGAGCACACTATACTGTTGACTTTGTCATGGTGCCATGTTGGATGGCGTCCACTCCATCATATCCATGCCCAGATGCTACAAGAGAGATAAGTGGATTGTACAGAACAAGCTTGTCAGGGATCCCATATATTCACCCTGAATCTGCGGATAGTAGAACACAAATAGGCTTTTAAAGTGAAGTGATTTAGATTGGGTTTGGTTTGGATTTTCGTCTCTTTTATTATGGATTGTTTTACACTGACATCAACTTGGCTCAGCCTGAAGGCATGTTTCTTGGAAACAAAGCAAAACTCCTGGCAGTATCAAATGTTTTCAATGGCTTTTAGAGGCCAGAAAATGTAACATTAGCTACCTATTTGAATGCTTAGCTCATGATGATTCCCGCGACATCATTAAGAAGACACGTCTAATGCTGCCTTCCCTGGAAGTTGCGCTTTATATAATCAGAAAGTGATACAGTTTGAATGAAAACCTGAAAATTACCATCAGGTTTTGCATATTGATTCTGGTGTGTCCTCGCTTGTATTTTAGTAATGATGCACTTGACTTTATAATGAGTGTTTTAAAAGGATAGAAAATTGTTAATTCACACCATTTTTGTTTGGATGGTCTGGTCTCCGTTTGCTGTGCTTTATCAGGGTTTATTGCCAACTGATTATTTTGTGGAATGACTCCCTCACAATAACACCACTGATGCATTAACTCAAGATAAAAGCAATCTAAATATGAACATGCATGATGGCTACGCTAAATGCACCCAACTAATGGTTTCATTATTTCATAATAAAGGGTTAATGTTCATTCGAAATGCCTATTTACTCAAATTGTTCTTGCATATATATGGCTCTTAACAGAAGTGCTCTTCAGGTCCTTTCGAGGTTTGGCTTTTCATTTGCAAATAAACAACATAGTTCAGATAAGGCCTAAGTTTTCAAATATAGCTATATGGGTGTTCACAACCTGAGCTCAAATTCAGCAGAGGGTTAAAAAAGAGATTAGTCAGCTTGCCGTCTCCTGCCCCAAAGCACACAATCACACACTCACAACCTCCTCTACGCCGCATGACCCTGTATATTTTTGAACCTCGGCCAGCTCTCTCTTCTTTAAGAGTCCAAATCCTGGTGGCTGCCAGTCAACTTCAAAGCGGTTGGGCTGTGGCTGTCTTTCTTAACCTCCAAATCTGGCTGGTCTTGTTACAGCTGCGCTGTGGGGACAGAGTGGGCAGTGTTTGCATTTCTACGCATGTGTGTGTGTGTGTGTGTGTGTGTGTGTGTGTGTGTGTGTGTGTGTGTGTGTGTGTGTGTGTTGTGTGTGACTGTGTGGACAGAGTGGGCAGTGTACTGGGTCCACTGATTAACCCTTGGGCCAGGGCCGTTCTTCTCAGCCAGACAGATCGGCTTTCGCCAGTCCCGGCCCCTGTAACGGGAGCCCGCTCCAACAAGCCACTTCAAAGAGACAGAGCCAGCAGGAATGTCAGGTTCACAACCAGGGGGAGCGAGAGAAAAAGAGCAAGAGGGAGAGGGTGAAGCAGAAGGAGGAAGAGGCTTGGGTAAACCCATGTGTGTGTGCGTTGCTCGGTTTGATCAACACAGAGAGGGACTGGTTCACTTCCTGGTCAGCAGCAGGACTCCGGCCCTATCTGAACCATACTCAATTGAGCACTTCTTTTTTTTCATTTGCAGCGGAGTGAGTTTGTTTTAATTTAATTTGGCTGCAAAGCAAAAGGCCTTTGGGATTGTTTGGCTTGTGTCTGGTTCAGCCGCTTCTCTTTGGAGACGGGCAGCATGTGTGCGGAGCCTTTTTCACTCTGCTGTTACAAGCCAATGCCTCATCCTCTCTCTGACCTCTCTGAGCAAGAGAAAATCCATCACAGTCGACACTTACATTTGGTGAGCTTTGCCAAAAATCGAACTACACTGCAGCTTTGGAAAAAAGTGATGTAACTTTACAGCTCACAGTGAATTAGTTTCATTGTATCATTGGCATTTCTGGATCAAAGACATGTTAGGTATTGGATGTGATACGGGGAGAGATGAGGAGATGATGATATCTCACTGACAGTGTTCACACAAAAGACTTTCACTCCTGGCCACAATTATGCTAGGTATGAACGCTGTGGTTATGGTTTCCCAACGACAGCGTCGACGTATTTTACATTCGTTGGCTTCTTATCTCGAATTCCTATTAGTTCAAAGAATATCATGAGGTATAACAATTGCATAAAATCATACTTAAATTCATTTTTTAGTATGATTCCGTATGAATCTATTTTATACTATACAACCAGTAAGAGAGATTTGAAGATTAGATGTTTTTGAGCAATAAAAAAAAGTAAATACATGAAATAAAGAGGTCCCGCCCTAAGGGAGGACCAAAGAAGAAGAGAGATTTTTCTTTCTTTATAAATGATACTGAGATTTGTTGTTATTTCACCCAATTACTCTTTTAGATTTTTTGATCTCCATCTTGCCTCTCAAAAATAGGCCGGGAGCAACTTCCTCTGCTTATGTATATGTTAGATTTTGTATGCGCTCTCACAGCTGGAATCCATAAATATATTTTACACTTTATCTTTGAGGTTGAGTAAAACACAAGAATTCCCTACTTCATTACAACTTTCCACCACTACATGCATTGAAAAAAAACTCACAGACTAGTGTGTTGAGTTCCCACAATCCATTAAACAAAACTGCACGTGGCCTGACAGGATAAAACATATCCTACACACTTTGAAGAGCAGCGGTTTTATTTGTGCACGAGTGTGTAATCTAAGTGTGTGCCTGTGTGAAGGCGATTCATTTTGCAATCGGACACGCCCACACAAATGTGTTGTCATGAGATTCCTTGAAGTCACACAGAAGAATCCCCTGAGGAGGTTAGGTTTGCTGTGGCAGAGGAGCCGGACTGAGCCGCTCCGTCGATCACCCAACACTGTGCTGCCTTTTGTGGCTCGGAGACAAAGGGCCGCTGCTGGGGAGAGAGACAGGCAACCTGAACCTGACACAGGAAGCTCTTAAAGCTATACAAAACAAACTGCTGAGCTCTGGCATTTCCCCCTACTGAAAGACTATCTCCAGCGTCATTAAAGGTGAACTCAATCGTCTAATCTCCTCCAAAGTCACAGAGCAACCACCGCTATCACCCCCCTTCCCCTCCTCCCCTCCTCCTTCCTCCCTCTATTCTCACCGTCCCTCTATTCTCACTGGCCTCGTGAGGTGGAGGCCATCAATGAAATGCCATCAGATCTCTGGGGGGGTTAGAGGTCGTAGGACAAAAATGTTCCGTTGAATGTGCTTCGTGGCAGTCTGAAAGGAAAGGCTGTTCTGTTGCTCTGATCGATGGGAGGAGGTTCACAGGAAGCGTTAGGCAACACGCTTGTGTTCAAGCAAACAAAAAATTTGTTTAAGGTTCATCCATATCCCACGACAGACGTTAGTGAAGGCCTCTTAATGCATGTTCTTGGTGTGAAACAGAGCGCTTATATGGATTTCATGCATGTACATTGTTTAACCTTGCAGAAGATTGGCATGCCACTCAACATTTGTGAAATAACAATTGTAGAATGTGTATTTTCATGTTTGAAATCCTCAGCAGGTAATCAATACCATGCCAAGAAGAGAGCAGTAAATAGCATGACTTGTGCAGTGAATTGAAAAACAACGCAACAGACTAACAGCAAACAAACAGAATGCCATCTAACCATCACCACTGAGAATATAATGAAAACCCTGAGAATGGACATGCACATTTGCACATACAAACACATTACATTCTGTGCTACCACAATACATATCATTTTGATGTCATCCACATTTGGCTAAGGCCATTTGCACCTCACGCGTAATATCCTGCCAGCTATACAAATAGCACTGTTTGGAATTCAATTATCTGTTGCCTCTTTAGATTTTTTCTTTTTATTCAAGCACTATGAAAAGGCCTCTCTCTTCTATCAGCCAGTGCCGTCATTGAGCAAAGATGGGAAAATGGTATTCACCCCTCCTATTATCGCATCAAAATCTGCCAGGCCACTGTGCATGCCGGCTCATTACCTTGGTGAAAAAAGCCACCTTAACCTACATTACAAGCTGGCCCTGTAATTAATGACTTTTTAAGCTATTGAACCAAAAGCAATTATGTTATAAAGGAGGGCTTGTTCAGGAACATGAATACCTTTCCTTTATTAGTCGCATCCTTGAAGAGGAGATGCTAACCAAATGTGACAGTCCCCGGAATTAAGATGCTAATGTTTCCAGTTATATGAACTTGTCAATCAAGCTTTTTTTTTCATTGTTGTGGGCGGCTCACAAAAACAAATCTAGAGTTCAATGATATTTGAAGGTTGAAGCATTTCTGTGCTGTTGAGTCGCTGCCGTGCTATTGTGTGTGTGTGTGTGTGTGTGTGTTTACATGTGTAGACGTGCTTAGGTGCGTGCATGTTTGTGTGCTTGCCCATGCACGTTAAGCGGAAGAGAGCAAACCAGATACAGCTTATTCCATCAGCACAGTATGCGGAGTGCAGATAAGACTTCATACAACACATTTGCTCTGTATTTGTTTTAGACTTTATCGCGTGTTCCAGTGGAGCTAGAAACAGACGAGACATGTGGTCTACATTCTAATGCCTGGAAGGGTCAGCTCAGCGGTCAACCAGCACATTACTCTATGTCCACACAGGACAGGTTAGAACGCACAAGACTAATGCTGCAGCTCATCCAAAAGGTCATCTGTGGATATTAATGTGTAACTTTAACTGAACCTGCATGAGGAACAGCCAACCTCCTCTCTCATGCGCAAGAGGACACAATGTACTGGGAAGAACATGCCTTCAGGATGCAATGCAAAGTTGTTACGGGTTCATTTCTTGCCAACCCTGACTTTTCTGAAAGTAAATGAAGAGACAAAATACCTCATTGATGGGTTTTTTTTGTTGTAGTTTCGCTCCAGACAGTAATCGAAGGCCTGAGTGTAATTAGTCAGGCTTTTGGAAAACGTCTTTTCTTCAGATTGATCCGGCCAAACGTTTCACTGCTCCTCATTATTCACAGACATGCAGCCCACAAACTGCTGCCTGACAATAAATCTTGCAACAAGCTAAAGTTCCCTAAATTGATTTTAACCTGTTGAAACCATTGGGACAAAGATGTCAAGAATATCATCACCGAGACAAGATGAAAAGTGATATCCTCTTTATTTGAGGCCACAGGTGATGTCTGTCTTTATCTTGGTCGGGCACTAGGTTTGAAAAGATCCTTTCCTGGAGATCTTATGCCTGCTGGACCCGACAACATGTTATGAGTTACAGCGAGACACAAACTAATAATAGGAATATGTTGTGGCATACTACTGTATAATAAATAAAACGTGTTGGAACAATTCTATACTGAATCATCATTTTCTTATGATAAAAAGGCTAATACATTTTATTGATAACAAAATTGACTATCCTTACACCAACAGTTTTTCCCCCCCCAGTCAAACAAAGCAGTTCGTAGCTCATTCAGAGCAGACCTTCGGCATTCAATCTTCTCAAGATGGTAATTTATTCAACCATGATTGCAGGAGCTATCAAATCTTACTAAATGTGGTGGTTGTTTGAGTGCATGTGTGCTTGTGTGTGTGTGCAAGAGAGTGAGAGAGTGAGAATGCGTGTGTGTGGCATACTTTAGCCCCTAATCACCATCAAATTCAACATGCAGCAGCAGCAGGAAGACGATTGATCAGCGTGGTCATTAAAAGGGTACTTCTGCAATCGTTTGGCCCTGCTTTTTGAAGTTGCCAAACATGATATTTGTACATCAGTAAATATCAGTACACCAGGGTCAAATGACTTTTGTGAGAATTTATTTCCTATAGACCATATTGATAACTATGATGACAACAAATGTAACTAATTGGAGCATATCGAAGTGTTTTGTTTTGACAACAGATTCTCTGAATTAGCAGCATGAATGATGACCGTTCGCCTTCAAAATTTACATTTTCCCAACAGCCCTGTGCTTAAAATGCAGTCCATGACTCTTACGAAGCTCATTTCTTTTTCTCAGCAAATTTGTTTTAGAATTCATTATTCGCCATGAAATGTGAAAAGTCTTCTTCATTAGATAGTGTGAAATCCCTCCCTGTCTGCCTGTGCCTCTCTGAAGTCCAGCTAACCATGTTAATCCCACAGCTGCGAACTCCTTGGCATCTCCCCCAATAGACTCGCAGGCCTGCTGTCTAAATAATTGCCTCATTAGTGTGTGGTGCACAGGTATGGCGTAAATGCAAACTTTAGACAAGTGTGTATGCAAATCCAATTGCTTGTCCAACACTCTTTATTCATGTGATCAAAAATCAGCTGAATTATACTCGGGACCTCAGGCCTGAAATGGAAATTTGGGGATAACTAATGCATTTTCTACGAGGTGAACAGTGTGCAGGTTTTGGCTCAGAGAAGATGATGTGCAAATAGTTGACAGCTTTCAACTTTTGTGTCATTACATTATATATTTAAATTTTTTGGCAATTATTGATCGAAAAAAAAAAGTATAAATAAATAAGACATTTCATAGTGTTTTGGTACATTGACATGACAAGATCTAGAAAATAGTCTTAGAACCCATCCCGCTTTGGGGAGGAAATGCAGGCCGAATTATTCATCATCAGCTAAATGGCATCCTCTTTAACATCCTACATTACTAAAGCTAGCAGTAAATGGCTTGTTATTTGAGAAATGAAAAACAACTCTTGATGGGGCCACATCATTTAATTTACATGCAGTCAAATTGGTTTGAAAAATGCAAATGCTACTGATTGATTTGACACATTTTATACACATCTCTAATCACCGAAATCTGCAAACTGAGCCCATTTATGAATTCCTGCAATGCTTTTCTTCTGTATGCTTTATGGAACCAATATTTCCCTTTTTTTAAATACAAATTATTAACATGAATCTAGATATACTTTAATCATACACAATTATGTATTGGAACAACACTACACTGCAGTTCGTCTTCAATGATATTATTGAGCTTGTTAGTTTAGCAGAATTTGAATTATCAGATTATCAGATATAAAGTGTTTTGCAGTGTGTCATGGTGATACAGCTAGCTGCGACAGCCAAAGAGATTTAACAGATGACTCCAACAGCCTGCTGAATAGGTACCTGCAACAGCTTCATTTTTCTCCCTGTGGTGATGCACCCACTGTTACACCTTTGGCCTCAGAGCCATGGCTCAGAGCGTATCGCCTCCACGGCAGACTGCTGCCTGCATTGACTGTCTGACGGTCTGACACGGACTTTTGAGGTTACCTTGAAATGGCAAAGACCTGATGGACGAGATGACTTTTCCATGTACTGTCATGATAGGAAGACGGAATGCACGGGGTCAGGTGCTCGACAAAAACAAATCACAGCCCGTATTGGTGTGATTAATCTATTTTGAGCTTTATGCTAACAAAAATGGCATCTGTTTATTCTATAAAGCGTTTATTAATGACGGCCAAGGGAAGCGGTAGCACCGTGATGTGTCTCAAATGTCAAGACGGTCTGCTACATTAGCTGCTCCGCTACCGTTCATCAACTTCAGCATCAAGGGTATTGGTCTGCCTCTGTCTTCTTCCATAAATTGTTAGTATTCATAGTGTCTTCTTTAGCCAGGTGCAAGAGTGCATGTTAAGCAGTTCAAAATAGTCATTATGCAGATTTAAAGTGAATTAGGAAGCCTCATGCAACCTTGAATTATGAACGCACATACACCAACCCTGACTCCAACAAAATAGTTCTAGACAGTAATTGACTTTGCAGAATGTGTTTAGGGGCCAAACTTAAAGCTACACTAATCAATATTTCCAAAAATAACAATGTATCAAATCACTGTGTGTGATGTTAAAGTTGTAGCAACAAACCCACAGAGACTTAGTCTTTAGTTCCATTCTACAAAGCGTTATAGCATTTTTCGCGTCATTGTTTTGGTTTTACAGCCCACATCTTTACTGTTTTGGTTAAGTCTCATAGCTCTCATCAATCCTGTTTCCAGCAACAGCAGGCTGTTGAAAACCATGTGCTTTGAGTTGCTCTAACAAAGCATGAATTATTAGTCAACTCCTCCAGGAGATATTGTCCACGGCTAACTTCGCATTCTGCTGCAGCAAACTGCATGATGGCTGTATGCTCAAGAACCTCTCAAGGTTGCGACGACTCACACTTTCTCAAGATACCTTTTATTGGCTCTTTTATACTTCCACTGACTGCCTGCTGACTTCTCACTCACTGCCCACTTTTAGTGTTTGGATGGCTTGTTTGGCTAACGGAACTACACACACAGCTGACTGCATCGTGGCCTTTAAGCAGCTGCTCTGTCAAGAGAAACTTTAGTCAGTGCCTTTTAATTGGGCATCAACCTCATGTTTTAAACGCGTATTGTCAAAAAAATTGAGTTGAAGCCTACATGCACACTTCAAGTTGCGGTTATGCCCGTTTTACGGAGCTGAGACGCACGCCTACATAGAGCCTGTGCAGACGTTGTAAAGGTTACAATGAGAGCCTATCTGTTGTGTGAGATGTACGATTGAAAAACACGTCTGATACACCTGCAGTCTAAACGGGGGGTTAGTCAATTGGGGTTTGTGTTCATTCAATCGCACAATACAGCTTACACCTGGCAAAGATGTGCACTCTACTTAGTAAACTTTTGTGAATCCCACTTTAGTTAACATGACATGACACATATTGTAGGGAAAACAATTTTAGACTTTGAAAATAAAGATTCTTGACAATGATTTCTTGATGTTGGCGTTGGCAATAAACTAGAAAATGTATGATGATGTAAAAAAAAGTATTACCTGTCTTAAAAAACATATATGAACATAACTTTTAATAAATAGGTTTTGTAAACACATATTTATGCATAGACGTACAAATGAAGTTAGAAACGCACACACTTCAAACCTAGGACTCCACAGTTCGATACTTGCTTCATTTAAAAAAATATGTTCTATGAAAGATGAGTGGAAGGGCCTTTACACAACCTGTACTAAGACAAAAGAGTTGCCAACCTCCCCCTGGCTCTTGATTTAACTGCAGACCCCTGCACATTGTAATCACATTAAGCTGTGTTTGATGTATTATGTCAAGTTTAGTGGCGACCTCCCAGGAGAGGGTTCACTGGAGAAATTTAGCATAGCTGTAGTCCATATGTAATTAAAAATGTATGTTATCTCTGGCCAGAATGTTATGGCTAAGCATTGGCCTGGGTCCAGCTAACGTTGATATAATCCCACCCAGCTCTGTTTCTCTGTGGACGGGGTCACTGGGTCACTAACTGCCTCCTTGTGTGCTATTCAGCTGCAGTGAGACAAGGGAAGCCTCTGCGGAGGGCTTGAGTCCAAATACAGCTGGATGTCTCCTAGCCTGGTTTTTATATTAAAGTACAGCGGGTAATCTATCACCACACCATATTTTGGCTTTTCAGACTATAAAGTGTGAAAAAAAGAGGAATCATGAGCAAACCAAAATCCTTCCGCTCTGCTAATACACGGCTTTGCTTAAAGAAAAATGCAAATCAAATATTGTCAACGGCTTTACTTGAATCAAGTTGTATGTTTGTGCTTTAAGTCATTTTAATCAGCTCCAGTGCATTAACTAAATATGACTATTGCACTAAATGCTGCTCAGAATAATGATAAATTATTTAATTTAACTACATTGGAAAAACCACAGCTCCACTGTTGAAATATGCTGATTTTATCAGGAGGTGATCGATCTCAGACTCATTAGGGATGAAGTGAGGTTGGCCCATTTGCTGCGGTGAGCTGAAAGGAAGTTCACAGTTCGATCAGCCAATTCTTAGCTTGTGCAGATGTAGGAAAGCTCTGAAACACTGTCTTGTTTCAACATACCTTCAAAGCAGCTAATCAGCCTGTAAAAAAAATCTGTTTCAGCTGGGCCTTAAATTCCCTCGCACACTCTCCTTTTGCATTCCAGTGAGTACGGCATATAAAAAAGACACACAGGTAAATACACATTCCTACAAAATGTCATGGTTAGTAATCTTTATCTGAATCCCAACATGAACTATTACATATTAATTGTAGGATTTGGTCGATTTAAAGGTGCAATGTTTAGTACACGGCCATCCACTCCAAAAAAATAAGGGGCAGCATTTTGCCTCTCCTACTGGGTCCAAATTTCGCCAGCACAAACCCCAGCACTGGGAGTCACCACGGGGTGGTGGAGCTCTCGGTCTAACAAGTGTGAGGGCAGCAACAGAAAGTTTGCTGACCAAGTGGGAAGTCGAGGCGTACTAGGATCAGACCCTCTGTTACTGGGGTTTGCACTGGCTGTTCAAGCTAACTGCAACAGCACACTATTCTCCCGCCGAAGTAGCCTTCAGGTGGTGGGGAGTACAAGTCCTTTTTCTTGTTTCTGCTACTTTGGATTATTGAAAAACAACTAAAATCAAAATCCATCCAGACCAGGTATGTAAGCCCTCGGTGGAGCACTAGGACTTGGTTCTCTCGACTGAGGGCAGTCTGGCGCGACGGTAAAACGTTGGGACCTTGCTGGTTAGCAGAAAATGTCTCTGCAGCACAATACATTGACATATTGGGCGTCAGGTCAAAAATTTTACTTCTTCAAACTCTTTTGATAATGTTAGTAGTAGTATTAGTAGTTAGTATTTTTTTGCAACTTTTTAACAAAAATTCTGGCCAGATCTCACATGCACCTCCAAGCCGAACTGCCTGGAACGGTAGCTATGTAATCCACAGGAAACAGCTGTTGAATCTCCAGCAGCCGATATTGTTTTTTATTCTGTCTGATTTGTCTTTATTTTGTCTTGGAGACCTAGCTGTGAGTGCAGTGGGTGGTAGATACCCAGCATGTCTGAGGCATGATTGCCATCCACAGGCCTGCCGATGGCTCTCCGGCTGTGAGAGCATGGAAGAGGTCTTGCTCTGACCGGAAAGGTCAGGAAAAAAACAACTCTTACAACAAGAAAAAAAAAGAAAAGAAAGAAGTAAGTTTGAGAAGAACAAATCTTGCATCTGTAATGAAATCCCATAAGGCATTTGTATCAGTATTATGCACATATATTTGTACTTATCAAAGAAACAAGAACATTTTCATAAAAATCCCTTTTAAAGACGGCTTACAGTCCTCAGTTGTAAATTATATCCACTCTCACAGTTCTGCATGGAAGCAGATGCTGTAATTGAGTAGAGACTTGATTTCTTGCACAGTTAAATTAGCTGAGGATGACCAGGCAGTGAACTGCAGGAGGTTTAATTCGCTATGTTTACATCACTGGCAGAGCCGCTGTTTTGTTTGATTCACTATGCTAATATAGCCGGCTCTCAGATTACACACTGAACACTGACACACTGCACACAAACTGATGCACGGTATCTGCCTCTCCCAGCGAACTTGCTCTAGGTATCAAAATAAAAGGCAGAATAAAATTGGATTAAGAGTGTGCATGTGTGTATCGTTACGTACTGTGAGAAGGCTTTTGGCAATGCTTTCCTTGACAGTATTAAAAATCGGTTTTAATGATGCTTTTAATAAAACATAGGATTAAATAGTACTTTTGGGGTTTTATGTTTATGCTCTATCATATTTAAGAATCCATTTCTACGTTGATATGCTTTTGCACAAATTTTATTCCACTAAAGTCATAACCCTGTGGCAGTATTTTCTTACATATTTGAATCCCTTAAATGTTACATTTGACACTTTTAAATGCGGGCCGATATTTTCATTGTTTTTTATCCTAAAGGCTCAGTCAGTCAACAACAAAAGGCATAAAAAAAGACATCATGCTGAGTCCACAAAAAAATGTATCACTTTGAATGAGTAGCTGAACTGTGTCTTGCCGGATCACATGTAGAATCCATCACCAAGGTAGACATAGTCACACAGTCGCAGCACAAAGGGACTGCAGGAAAGGAACACAACTTCCAGTCATGCTTGACCTGCACTTTAAATTGCAAATACTAGGGTAAGAATGCTGATGCCTTTTCTACAATCACTTTTTTTTTCCCAGTTTTGGGAATGTTTGAACAAATCTGCATCTGCGTCAGTATGTTTAATTCAATACAAAACATGTTTTCCTGTGCGTTTCACTCACTTGCTCAGATCTGGTGTTGATATTTCACTTTTTGTTCTGCTATCTGATCTGAGCTCAACAGCGAGCCCGCACATCCTCTGATTTGCTTGTGTGGCAGATGGAACCATTTTGCTGTACATGTTGGTTGACCTTTTCTCCAAAATGAAAAGAACATTTCCCTCTCTGCAGACATTTGTAGCAGATTTGATCAGAATCATCGAGGTTATTTTGGATAAAACTCAAGGTTGTTTGCTCGTGGGTCCATTGGTTTCCATTTGTGTTTGCAAGTAGCTACAACCTTTCATATAACCCCCTCCTGTGATCTGACAAGAATCCATCTTGTTGTTACTGGCAAGATTACTGGGAACTGAAAATGAAACACTGCAGGAAAATAGATATCTTGTCAGATTCATGCACTTTTTCTAGACACGGTTATCTTCTAGGCCATGTCACAGATCAAATGTTATAGGATGAAACAAAAAAATGCAAGTTTGGGAAAATGTTAAATGAACACATTTAGTTGGAAATCATGTACTAAAAGACACTGAAGTGAATCCTTCAAGAATAATTAACACCACAGTGGTAAAAGATTCTCAAACTGTACAGCAGTGCTAGCGCCAGAACTAAACAGGCTGGCAAACCTAGATTTCTTCAAGAGGGAACACATCAGTAAACTGCATGAGCAAGAAGCTTTAGAAACAGGCTTCTGTGGGAGAAGGATATTTATCAGACCACTACACCACTGAGTTCAGGTCTGTTCTCAATGTACCGCATGGTCAAAGGATCTCTTAGGAATGGGTTCTTGAAGTGAAGTGAAGTACTTCTCTTGTCCAAGATTTCGAAACTCTACATTGGTTAATATTTACCTCTTGAAAGGAGACAAGATGCTGCCTCTTAACCAGCTGATTTAATTGACACAGGGTTAAGTTAATTGTAAGTTTCCCTCTAAAAAGAAGGCACCTCATCTTCATACGTGAGTAAATGTAGTGAGTTGAGCCAGTTACATATTCAATTTTTGCACAATTTTCTGTAATGCACTAATTTGATCAAATTAATAAAATAAAGGTTTGTGTGATATCTTACAAAAAAGTTACTCCTCATTTTTCGTGCGTTTTCCTACAAAAGTTGACTCTATCGTCCTCTTGTTACATCCATATGGTCTTTCCAAAATAAATTTCCGTCTTCACAGGAAACAACTTAGGTTCAGGCAACAAAAGTACTTTGTTAGGTTTAGAAGAGATCATGGTTTGTGTTAAAATAACAACAGAAGTGGCGTTTGTTAAGTACGGAAGTTACGTGACCATAACTGCATAAAAACTGCATAAAAAGACAGAGCTCCAGGCACAGAGGTGTAAATGAAAGTGTACATAATGTGTAACCCTCATGTTACAGGTGTTCAGACTGTGGGGGACTCACAGGTTCACACATTTACATCTAATTAAGTGATAACATGTAAATGTGTGAATTTGCTAAATGCACATCAATTAAGTGAACACATATCCCTTACTATATGTTTTCACACATGCTTGTTGCATGGCTGTATTTGAAGAGGCTGAAGATGAACCTCTATTTTACAATCTTCTAGATGAAGAGTGTGTTTGATTCACTATTCCACATTTAAGGTTTATCTTTTCCTTAAAGGACCTTAAAGACTTTAAGATTAAATCATTAAGTACCACCTGCATAGCAAGTAAATTAATAAAAGGTAATAATTGTGGTGGCTTTTTAAAGGGCAGAAACTAAAAGATGGACCAACAACTGAAAAGAGCTGAAGTGACCTGAAACCGCTATCGGTGTTAAGCACAATGACTTAAATGTAGTGGCAGATGAGGTCATATTCAAACTGCCACTAATGTTCCTCAATGGCGCTTTTGTTCAGTGACCCTCCACTCAAGTTTTAAACGTACTTCCTCTGCAGAGTGCTAAGATTGTGAGATGGGACATTTCGACATTTCTTAAAATCCTAATGGGTTCGGCGCTGGAGGGAAAAAGGGTGAAACTTAATTGGAATAGACTTTTCCACCTCTAAATTTTAATGAACTGCTGGGCTGAATGTCTCTTATTAGGTGAAATTGGCCATTAGCATTTTAAATGACCAGCTATCTTCATTATAATCAGGGTGAGATGCATTTCTGTGCTGAGGATCTATTGATTGCTCGGCAATGTCAAAGTCCGCATGAAGACGTAGAGGCAGACTGCGTGTGACAGGCTTGGGCTGAAGCTGAAAGAGGATCAGTGCAGCAGTCGGAGGCAAAAGGGAATAATCCGTTTTGCACACTTTCAAATAATTACAGTAATATGAAGATAATTACAGCGGAGGCAATGCAGCTTTGTCATGAGACAAACATGTCCCATACTGTAATTTAATTCATGCTTCCTGTGAAAATAATCACTCATTGCGATTACATAGAGTGGATATGACACAGTTGTAATTGCGTTTCTTCTCTTCTGTACGAGATGCACGGACTTTAAATCGGGGCCTTCTATATTTTACGACATCAAACCTAATGCTGTGTGTTTGAGGATTCAGCAGAAATTACTTTTATGCATATTAATTACATTCTTACAGCCGTTTGGAGTGCTATTATGAAGCATTTTCGCAGTGATGACAGTGGACTACATGCATCAAGAGCTTTTGACTAATTAGTTTGAATTTATTATGATATATTGCGGTTTCTGTGTCACACTATACATTTAAGCGCAGTTAATATTTGACAAGGGCCTTTTTTAATTGCTTGCCTTTTGAAAAAGGAAGGAAACGTTTAAAATATAGCAGCACGTAGACATCTGCTGTTTGATTTCTGTTGCCGCTCTCTAATAACCGTAATGAAAAAATGTGCTACTTATTTCAGTCAGCTTTCAAAGCACTAATGATAAGAGAATGATTATAATGTTATTGAATACATAATACATACTCATTTCATGAAAGTCTTTGTTTAACATTCACATGATGATCCTTTTTATTAGAGTAGTTTGCATTTTTCCCACTCCTCAAAATTAGAGTGTCACTGATAGCTTTGACGTTTTTTCAATTTTTGACTCAAAGCACCCCAAGCAAATATTTGAAAGCCTTTTCAGACTAAAGCAAACTTGAGACCAAAGTTGGCAAACATTTGCAGTATATATCACACAGACCTCATATACAGTCACACAATCACATGTGCCCCTAACTCATTATCAACCCCTGAGCCCAAAGTATGATCACAATAATCTCATTTTAATTTGAGTTATATTGCATAAAGGAGGGGCAGAATAATCAGATTGTCCTACTTGGAGTGGGGAGAGTTGGCCAGTGTTTGAGAATACTTCCAGATGGTGTTGAGCCGGCAGACTGGCACTGTGGAAAAGCTGGGGACCCCCTCCCTCACTCAGCATGCCATGCCCTCACCCCTCCACCCTTCTTCTCTTCTCCATATTTCCCTCTCCAATCTCACCATTCCTGCCCCTAGCTGCCCTCCTGATTTCCTTCTCCTCTCCCTCCCTCCCCTTCGCATTGTTGCCTCTCGCCCCATCCTTCCCCTCCTCGCCCAGCCCCCTTACCCCTCCCTCCTGTCTCACCCTACCTCCCCACATCTATTTGCTTATCCAAACAGGTCTTGCAGTGTGTTGCCCCCACCATAAAGCCAGAACCAAAGCAGCACTGCACTCCCCCTCCCTTCCCCCCCCATCCTCCTCACTATCCTACGGGGGGCGACAGAGCCCTGCCCTGCGATTATACTGTGGGCGCGGGGTTAGAATACAGCCCTGAGGGCCGGCAGCTGTCAATTAGTGATAACTGCCGAGAAAAAAAGACACACACACACACACACACACACACACACACACACACACACACACGCGTGCGCACACACACACAGACACACTCCCTCCCTTTCTCTCCCCCCAACCAAACACACCCCTTTGCTCCTTCGTTAATCTGGGGGCCATCACCTAGCAACAGTCCTGAAGAAGTCCTCAATGGGGATGCCTGGTGAGAGGCACACACAGAAATGACGACGACGTGGAGTGAGGGATGGCGAGAGAATGATGAGCGATGGAGGGGGGTAGATGGAAAGAGGATAATGAAACCTCTTCAGAGGACATTTCGACGCGAGACATCCACTGTCCACGTGAAAGTTCGTTGTTATTTATACACCGTCCTACATATCCACAGGTGTTCCTGTAACCTCCTTTGCTGAACATGTAAGTTATTGTGTTAATAAACTTTGAATGTTTTTTTTCTCCCCCTGTTAATACCGCACATGATGATCGAGGTTTGGTAGCATGCAGGAAAATTGAATGCGTCTTAATCAGGGATGGTTTTTAAGGGATGAGCACACAAAATAGTTTCATTGAAAGAAAGCGATGGCCTGCTCCTTAATGCATTCACTTCATCAGCCAACCTCATTGCCTTGTTCCTCCAGGCGAGTTGGGCTCTCTCGCAAACACATTAATATGAGGTGAATATGACTGCTGCATACCGAAGCCGAGCCCCCCCCCACCACCACTGCCGCCACCACCTCTGTCTGACAGAGTGGCAGCACATAGAGCCATGAACAGGTGATAAATCCTTGTCAGGTTTTATTAAAACCCAGCCAGGCCAAACAGAACACCTCATATTGAGCTGTAATACCCAAGGAGACACTGTATGAGAGCGAGGGAGAGCCTTCCTGTTTGGTATGCTCTCCAGCAGTGAACTACTGTCTCTTCTCTGATGTCATTAAAGTGGAGGTGGAGGAGGAATAAACCCTTCCAAGAACACTCAGGAACACCCACACACCCACACCTACACACACACCTCTGCCCCCTGCTGGTTTGCAAGACCAGGGGGTAGGTGGTCATTACTTCCTCCTAAATCGTCACTGCAATAAATGATGATAGGGCGCTGAATTGAAAGCTTTGTCACTGTGCAGAAAAGGCAAGTCTCATTTAAAAGTAAAAGTCATCCTTTAACAAGGAGATAGGCTTGTACCCTTTTTTATGAAGCTGACCCAGTGTGTGCGTAAAGTGTCCCTGAAAAACGTATTTCCTATCAAAAATGGGAAGAGATGATCCTCATATGCAGACGTTTATATATGTACACACTCCTTCTCTCATCCACACACACAAACACGCCACATGGATTACACCCTAAAAGCCAAACACCTCTGGAGACCAATTTATGTGTTTCTTTAAATATTATATTTCTCGTCTCCTCCCTTAGAGGTGTTTTTTCACAGTCGACCTCTCAGCAGGTCAACCACCTGAATGGACAACAATAGAAATCATCACTTTGCTCATTATTTATTTACCTGGCAGAGGAGCACTTTTGAGACAATTAATCATGTCAGTGAAAGATTTATCAGCTGCTTGACCGGAGTGCTAAATGGGGCAGGTTGTCAAATACGGGGAAGTGATCTGTGCAAACCAATTACTCTGTCATGTCACGACGACCCAAATAACCAGAGAGCCGGGGTCGTTGAAAAATATGAAGCTGAAAGTATGTCTGCGATGCCTGCGGTGTTAGTTCAGTGTTGGAGCAGCAGACTGGACACTGACATCACTCTGCAGGGAGGAAAAAAAACAAGAAACACTCACTTGAAGAATGCTTTTCATTGAACACAGGGCCACACATGTACTCGTATGCGCTCCTCATAGAGTCAGATGCATAAAGTCGCACACTCACATGTACGATAATGAACAATACCCAAACAGTGCTGACGGTACATGTGGCTTCACGACGAGTGCACGCACCGTATGTAAAAGCTCAGCACATTTCAGCAGGAGGGTCTGAAAGGAGATAGCCACGCTCCTTTCCTCCCTCCCCTCTTTTCTTTTTTTTCCTCTCACAGTCCCTCTTTCTCTCTCCTTTTCCCTCCTCTGTGTCTTTGCCCTTGATGACCAAGCTGTTGGGTGGTCCGTCTGACCGCGCTGACCCTTGCGCTGGGGCTGACGTAAATTTGCTAATGGTTCGCATCTTGCTCCTCCTATGACAGGCCCTTTTCTGTGCTCGGCTGATGTGAGCCTGTGCTCCTGCAGAGGCAGAGTGGTCTGCTGGGAGCCATTGTGTGTGTGTGTGTGTGTGTGTGTGTGTGTGTGTGTGTGTGTGTGTGTGTGTGTGTGTGTGTGTGTGTGTGTGTGTGTGTGTGTGTGCGTGTGTGTGTTTCAGAGGAGACAGGGGAGATTTGGGAATATCGCTGTACTTCCAGTGCTGCCTGAAGACAAGTGTAGAAACGCAGATTCAACAGCACACATGCACAGATGCTGCTCTGGGCCACTGACACACAAACCATGCAAGTTCTAATACAGTTTGTTTGTTTGTGAGTACATGTATGACCAGTTTTTGCCAGCAAGGTCAGAGCAAAGGCATGGCTTCTTGCCAAATGCAAACCTCAGGCACAACTCTCAGTTGGATCCAACCAGCAACTTTCTTTCTTCCAAAAAAAAGTTAAAAACCTTACAAATGTGCATCTCATCAGGCTTTGATTTCCATTCATGACATCCAAGAAAATGTGTCCAGTTAATTGTGACCTTTCTTTTAGAAACTGCAATATTTGGCAACTTAACTCAGCATTATTGTGGCCTTGCCTAAGCACCAAAGCCCTGTGTTGCACTATACCATGGGTGCAGGGGCTATTACTCTACTTCTGTTTATTTTTCTTTCACTTTATCTTAATAAAAAATATAAAAATATGTAAATCTTTTGTGCTGAAGAACTGTATAGTGAGCCATGAGCACTTGGTAAGCGGAGAGCATAAACCTGGCACTCGTTGCAACTGTGGTAAATCAGCTATTACTGTGATTCAAAAGATTCTGAGGCGGCCAGTACTACGAGAGTTTCTGTCAGTGAGGGATTTATTCTGTGCGTTGACATCCAACATTTACAGTAGATGTCTGCAGACAAAACCACAAGATAAGGTGATACGTCTGAAAACTGTATGGTGTTTATATCATTTGCACACAAAAAAAGGCAGAAAGCAATTGCATTATACTGAACAAGAAAGTGTTCGCACATAATTACCATTTTATCTTGTGCTCCCCTGGTAAACACATGTAAATCCAAGGCTATAAGGAGATTGTTACCCTGTCTTATTGTCATTACACTATAGCTCTCACACCTGGAAGGTCTTAGGAAAATCTTGGCATAACTACGTTGAATGGTGTTCGCTTTCAGTTGAGAAAACTGTTTGCTGTCCACCTAAAAATAACAAAAAGAGAAAGAGAGAGGACAGGAATTGATTCATCCTTCCTTGCTGTAATTCAGTCATCCATTTACTGTAAATACACAGCTGGAAAAAGGCAAAGCGCAGTGCAAACCATGATGTTTGGACTGCCAAATTAAAAAGGAATCTTACAGCATGGTTCCTTTAACACGCAAGAGAGAAAACCCTCTGCATGGTTCCCCTCTCAAGCTCTTCTTATGCTTCACCCTTTCCTTTATAAACACTGCAATCAGCGCATCTCCTCAGACTTGCCATGTCTAACCACACAAACCAAAAGCAGATCACGTAAAAACTATGTTTTACAGCCAAGGTTCAAGGAGAGAAGTACAGGGGGTGCGGTGGGGCCTGCTGCTGTTGCTGCTTTTACCACAGTGGACAGAGGAAGTGACCTGTGGGGAGACAGAACTACCAGAGACCCTGAGACGGGTCAGGGCTGAAGTGCACCATGCTAACAGCGGCTGCCTGTAAACAGAGGCACACCTGCCACTCGGCAAGTGTCTGCCTGCTGAGGAGAGGTTAGTGCTGTGGCGTCTCCCGGCCCTGTTTATACTGTAACCAAACAGAGAGAGGGGGTCTTCAAAGACGCCCTGACTCTCTGTAATCACTCCTGTTTGGGCTTTGATCTCAGGGAGGGAAGAGAGAAAATAATTACACGTTCCTGTGTGCCCTTTTGCATTGAATGAAAGGCGATTTTTAGATTTGAATCGTATGGTAATGGGAGGCTGTCTGCGCAAATGTGATGGGGAGGTGTTGAATGCTACTTGAGGGAAATAAAACAAGACACGCTGAGACATTTTGTTCTACCAGCCCTGAGAGCTTCTGGCAACCTGCCTCGTGCTGCCTCCACAGAACACAAGAGGAGGGGGTCAGAGAACGACGTGGGGCCTGACACTATCGAGGGGAGAACACACCGACTGACTGAATGACTGACTGACCGACCACTCTGCATTTCAAAGCGCCTCCACTTATTTGTGCCATGGTCTGCTCGGGGAAAAAAATGCTTTTATTTTTTCGTGCTGGGCCCTTTCATGAGTGTCTCCCTATGATCTATGTGATAACGGAGCACATGGAGAACAGTATTAGGATTCTATTTTGCAGACATTGTTATTTTCCTTTCATCTATCAGTATGAAAGCACCAAGACATCAAGTAGAGTCTAGAGCATTGAAGGAGATGTCCTTATTTTGACAACACGAATCTGAGCACACGGGCCCATCTTCAAGAGGTCGAGACAGCGAAATGTAGAAAGGGTAAAATGTCTAGAGTGAGAATTAGGACTTGCATTGAGCTGAAGATGAACACAAAACACAGTGAAGTGGTATGTTATTAATGTGTTCAATTTTTGATCATGATGGTACCTCGGCGCCTGATAAAGCGTCTCTTTCCATATTGAGCTTTGAGTATATGCTTCATAATAGATGAAAAGTGATTGAATGTTCTGGTCAGAAACCCAGCTTGTCTTGACTCTTATGCAATTACTAGCTGGATGTGAGGATGTGTAATCAATTGAGAAATCCATGACAGTTTCTCTATTCGGAACACATGGGAAGACAGCCAGTCATCCTTCACGTGCCCTTTGTGACTGATGCATCTACTTCCCATCTACAACATGTATGACCATACTGCACACGCACACAGCATTGGATCGTGAATTATGTATTGAGGTTGTCTAAACATGATGATGGCGAAACCAGCAATAAGTATCAGTCATCCTGCCACCAGCTTCCGTCGTGAGCGATTGGGCTTTGAGAGGGCTGAGTCTGAGTGCTCGGAGTCTCAACTGTGACTGCCTCGGCAGGCTCTGACCCCACAAATAGAAGTGACCTCACTCAGCTACTCTCCATAGTGTTGTGTTTGTGGGCTGACAGCATTTGAGGGGGGGAAAAAACACACTTTTTTCGAAAAACAAAATTCTATTTTGGCGTTTTCCTGACAAGCGGCCTCTGGTGGTCATGCAAATAATGACGGTACTCTTTTAAAGTTTCTGACTTTGACACGAAAGGCCGGCAGTCAACATTGTTTTTCTCTTTTAAGCATGACCACAATCTTTTCTCTGCCTTAACCAAGAAGTTTAATGGCCTTAACTTAAAAGTGTATTCCCCAATTTAACTTTGAACCATAATGTCTTGTTTTTTAATTCTGTACGTGTTAATTATAGGATATATGACATGTGGGTTTGAAGGCTTAAGAGTTGTTACTGTGAGGAACTTTTAAGGGGTCATGAAACAGTCTCCATTTATAGCTGATGCCCTCATATGACCTACATAGGTAAACAAGACTATCAGCAAATAGTCTTGTTTACCAATAGAAAATTGGCTATTTCTATATAGACATTCTTAATGATAATCATCAGGGCCACCCGGTCAGATTCAGAAGCAAAATCAGACAAAATAATGCAAGTTTATCAGAAACTCCTTCAGCTCAGACTCCAGCGGGGCCTCCGCCTTCGACCTGAAGTCAGAGTTCTGGTGGGCGGAGGAGAGCTTGGCATCTGACAGCAGCGGCTCCTCCTCCAGCCAGGAGCAGCGCTTCGCCTTGTTGCTCTGCCGGTCCCCATTGGGAGGGCCCACGTATTGCTGGAGGGAAGGAAGGCACGGGAGAACCGGAACCAGGACTGTCAGAGCTCAGCTGCAGTAAAATTAGGGGTGTTCTAAAGGTAGTCTGGTGTGCGGAAAACACTACCGCTTTTGTCCGAAGGGACCGCCAAAATCAACATCAAATTAAAGTTCTTCTTAGTAGCTTTAAAGGCATTTCTGATACCAGCAACTGATCAAGCTTTCCGTTGATTAATTAGTTCAGCAATATAATTACTTTCTAATGAGTAATATGTACTGAGTATTGAATTACATTTTCAAGAAATTTGTCCCAACACTGTAAATTAGTGAGTTTTAAAGGTGCTGGCAGTTATTTTTTAATACCTTTGGACGGTGTCAATCTAAGTTAGATGTGTTAAATTCACGTTTCCAATCTTTATGCTATGCTAACCTAAGTGCTGCTGGTTGTTGCTCTATATATCTACTGTCTAGACAAGAGAGAAGTAGCGGTCTTCTCATCCAACAGCAAGAAAACAAATATGTGTATTTCCCAAAATGTCGTATTATTCCTTTAAAAGTGTTCTTTACCCATAACACTGTTGGACTCGTAATACACAGTTTGGAGAAAAAAAAGATCAAAACTGATACAGAAGAACCAGAGATATTACCGTCACCACAATTTTGTGTTCCTTGTCAAAGCCTTGCAACAAATCAAAAAAGTGGTGGATGAAAAAAAACGTTAATTTGCGAAATAATTACTTATTCTTTTTTTGGAAGACAATGACAAACAACCTACAGTATACCTACAGTATTTTGTTGTTCAGGTATGGCGCAGATGTCTATTTCCAGTAAAAAAGGGTGTAAACATCTGGTCTTCTGGTGATACATGCCAGCCCAGCAGTGTCATTCTTAACACATCCTGTGTAATACAGAGACGACACATTACTGTAGGTAAGGCAGACCAGCACCTGGGGGAGTGTTTGCTGAGCTCTGCTGCTGTCACGCCTGTGATTGGGCAAAGCAGGGATGCAAGGAAGCAGGGATGGAGAGATGGAAGAGTGAAGCCGAAGGGAGGAGAAAGGGGTGGAGGGAGAAGGGTTTGGAATATAGATGCAGATGAAAGAAAAGGCAGTGACAGATTCGGGGGAGAAGTGGCGAGGGAGGCGTGGAGAGATGGAAGCAAGGCGAGAAACAGAGGCAGGGAACCCAGCAGGTGTTCTCAACACGTCTGCCTCCTCTACTGCAGGTTTCTCAGCCTCAGCCAAGGGAATGACGACTCAGCTGCTGCCATGAAGGCCGGGGGACTGAAATACCCAGTAACCAATCTGTGACTGCGGGGCAGAACAGGACATGCCTGAGCCACATCCAACTTTGCCTCTTAATCTTTCTGTAAAATTGAAAGATGGAATGAAAATAAAAAACTCTCCAACCATGCCATTTCTAACCCACTTCAGTGTAATCAGCACTACACAGCTGGGAAAAGAGGTTTCAAAATGCCATTTATGACGAGGATAAGGACATTTATATAATTTGATTGAACAGCATTTCAGGTTTTTTACTGACTGATGGCAGTCAGGCCTACTGTTCTCCTCTGTAAACCTAATCCTGTTTCTGTGTCAGTTGCTGTGTTTTTATTGTGTCTGACACCAGGTGGATTATGTCGGTTAATTCACAATGAATCAAACAAAAGCTAATACTAATCCAGCGCGAGGCTTCGGTGTGATGTCTGACGCTCCGGATTAATTCGCAACATTCCCCAACCAGCTTAATCCTTAACGAACCAGACGGGATGGTATCCTAACTGACAGTTTCTGCCTCGTTATGGCAGGGAGATATGCTTCACCTCCCTCTTCCCTCGGAAAATCCATCCTGATGAGCGAGACAAAGGGGAAGCCATTACAGAAAGAATAAACTGGGTAAAAACTTTCCCAACAGCTTTTCTTCGGCAGCCATTAAGCCTGTCTTGAAGCCTTTCGGAGTGTGTTCTGCTCCTCTTAAGGTTTAAGTTTTGACATTTTGAAATCAATAGGAGGCAGAGAGATGTTTTTTTTACAGATTTGTGAAGCCTGGGTGAAAACACTTCAATCAGGCCTGCAGAGGACCTGACACAGGAGACGGGGGGATCGATCCATAATGAGTGGAGCCCTACCTGGGGTTCCTCGTCTCTTCTCAGCTACCTCAAATCCAGCAAATCTGCCCTCCACACTATATTCACTGATTACATCAACTTGCTAAAGTATATTTTTTACAAAAAAAAAAGAGTTTTGCTGTCAGCTGCTGTTTGCAATTTTTTGAAAGTGCAGTTACAGTCTGCACAGACTGAATGGTAACTAAATAACCGAACAGGATGATAACTATTGATCAGAACAGATCAGGAAAAGCAGGATTTGCTGCTGCAATTACTGTACAAGTGGAAAGAACTGTTAAAGTGCTTCGAATACAAGTGACACAAATGAACTATAAAACCTTTTTTGCACAGTCTAATGTGACATCTGAAGTAATTCGTTTCAAATTAGGTGCACAGACTGGAGCTGACCCCCTATCTTTGCACCCTCACCACTGCGGCCCCAGCCACTGTTCCAGAAATGTATTGGCCTTTCAAAAGATGCTATTGTATCATCAAGCCAGCCTAGTTAATTAGGCATCCAGCCGGCCTTCCTCTATTGAATACACAGTCCCTCTGGGCCCCACAGCTGCTCCTACTATGGAGGTTAAGTGCTAAAACATGTTCCCCCCTACTACATGACTCACAGAGGTATAGCGCCAATGGATTTCCAGTTACCTTACAGCGCTCCCTCTGCGTTAGAGGGCAACTAAAAGGGAAAGCTGAAAGAGGTGATGATCTGATAACATATTTCATGAACAAGTTTTTTAAAACCTGGGAGAAACGTGGTAGGAATAACGCTAGAATAGGTCTAACCATTTTCATTTGCATTGGAAACAGTTTGAAAGTGAATCCTTCATGGATAGATAGAGTATCTCTCCTGCTGACTTCAAACAGCATGGCCTGATAACAGCACGTTCACCTCAAACTCCCTCCATATCTCCAGGAATTCATGTGATGTCATCAACACCAACTGACTCATTCTCCCGAAAATATGATTTACGAATGCAGACAGATATGTGTCAGCAGTTTGGAATGGCTTAGCCTCCGTCACATTAAAATAATCACTGACCCAGCAGTAAAAGTCATAGAGATTTCTTCCAAATACAGCTTGAAAAAGGCATTTTTATGGTTAAGAAGTATCTGGAAAAGTATTCCACGTTGAAGCGTTAAAACGCTACGTAGCATTTTAGCGCCCAGTAAATCTGCAGTGTAATATAGTGATGTGAGGCTTCCGCTCTGGCTGTGTCACTTTGCATTCAAGTGTGTATGTGTTTATGTGGGCCCTCTCTGTGGATTTTTTTTATATGGCGCGTCGGTAAAGCCATCCAATGTGAAAACCATCTTCCCAAAGTCAGAGAAATGTGAAGTGGATCGACGCTGATAATAAATAGCCGCGATAACTGGGGGAGGAACCCATCATCAGGTGGTGAGATGGGTCTGCCCGAGGACGAAGCAGCCATAAAAGCCTGAATGAAGAGATGTAAAACAATAAGGCCAGAGAGGATGGGATGGGAGGAGAGGAGGGTGGAGTGGAGGGGGGACACACAAGGGAGGGTTGTCGACCCCCAGCAAGTGAGCAGAATGTAGAGATAGAAAGACGGGAGGAGAGGAGCAGAATGAGAGGAGAAGAGGAGGCAGAGGAGAGAGGGAGAGGGTGAGTCAGCCATGTCTGCACTCCATCAAAAACTGTGTCAGTCATTCACTAGCACCGTCCAATCCTACCCCACCTACCCTATGCCCCTCCACTCCCCCCCCCCCGCTCCACTCTCTCTTCAACTCGCACATTAATTCCACTTCTTTTAACCGCCAGCCAGGGGTGTCCTCGACTGAATGTCAATCCTCTGTTCAGGGTGACAGGAGAGTGAACGAGGGAGGAGAGAGAGCGAGGGCAGGCACGGAGGGGAGGGAGGGGGAGGGAGGGAGGGTGGGAGTGAAAACTGCTTGGCTTGCTCAGAGGCCTTCTTTATCTGAAGGTCTTACCCGACATGACCTGCTCCTTTCCATTTTAATTATGCTCTTTTTAATATGACTCCTGTCTCTTCGACTGGCATTCAGAGATATTCGACGAGATATCGCGCTGTATCGCGGTGTTGGACAGGTTGTGAAGACAGTAGACGTCTGAGACTCAGACATCCTGACACAGACAGACACACAGAGCGCGGTGACAAGTGCACAGACTGACAGTGTCGCCCAACATCCAGCCGGTGGAGGTGGAGAACGGAGATGGGGGTGATGATCAAGTTGGCACACGGTTGAAACCAACTGCTGATGTGAATTATGGGAGTTATTCCCTGTGCTACAAATTCAAATGAATCAATGCCAACCTCGTTCAAACCCAAATCAGACCTGGACTGAAATGTATGTCCCAATCGGGTCACCGTTGATACATGTAAGTAAATATGCGTCTGTGTGTGAAAGGACATCCCGCCTTCACCTCACACGGGAGGCCTGATAAATAGAACACAAGCGGAGTATATCTGGTCAGCATGGCATGCGTGAAAAATAATTACACCTAGGCTGACACCCAAGGTCGACAGGCTCCAACAGCTGCCCATTCGTTGCTGGCTATTTTTCCTTCTCCTGTCTGGACTGAGCCGAGTATAAAAAAAGCACATCACACAGAGTGTTTTTCATGTTGTCATATGATAGCACATGAAGGCCTCATTCAGTATCAAGAAACGCTAAAGCAATCGCATGCTCCTCGGCAAGTGAGGCTCCCATTCGTTGTGAGAGCTTAATGGCGAAAGGTTGAGAGTGTAATGAAAGCATTGAATTCATTACTGGACTGCAGGTTTGTTTCCGACCATCTGTTATACTCACATTTTAAATTTGGCTCTTTGACTGGAAACGTCAACAGAGCTTTAAAAAAAAAAGAAAAAAGCAGAGAGCATTTTTTTATACTAGGGTTACGTAAAAAAGTTGCTGAAGTTGAAAACAGATTTTCAACACACATCCATGCCGTTCCCCAACTAGAAAACCAACAAATGAAATAATTGAAACAGACTGTATGTAATCACAACATCTCCGGGTAGAGTTCAAGTGGGGACCATGTTGTATGTCAAGGTACATTTGGGTCTTAGAAACAACTTCAATAACAACTTGGAGTTTTTAGTGCTCAAATTAATATTGTATCGCGTCAGATCCTCTTGAATGTATTTGCATAATAGTTTACATGAGCTGAATAAGGTTTTCTTTCTGAAAATGCCAGAAATTTGCATTAAACATTTTTTTGGGGGGGAAACACTACAAATAATAAATTCTGATATGTTGTATTGGGTCACAATCTCTGTTTCAAGGGTAAATGTACAAAAGGTATTCATTAAAAAATGCTCAATGCCACTCAAAGCATTCACCAGTTGACACATTTTCTCGATCTACAAACTTTAACTCATCCTAGCTCTCTGACACAAATGGCTTGCTGTTGACAGGTAAGAAAAAAAAAGAGAGAGAGAGAGCGAGAGACCTATGTCTTAGATATTTGTTACGATGTGGGAGAATCAGGCGAGAAATTTGGTGAAAAAAAAGGTGGGTCCCTAAACACTCAGCTCACTGTGCCGTGGCCCCACACTTCCAGCAGCCCACAGCGAACTCTCCCCTAAGAGTGAGAAATGGGCATGGGGAGATGGGAGGCAGTCCTGGGTGAAATTCAAGGCCAAAGCACTCATGTCTCCTCCATCTACCGCCTCCCACCTCAGGCGCAACACATTACCTCTCTCCTGGATATAATCACACCCAGCGAGGAGCGAGCGCTGGCTGCGTTGTGTATGAGCGAGCGAGGGTGTGTTTCTATTTATGTGACTAGTGTGCGTTAGCATATCTGCATGTCTCTATGGCATGTGAGCAGTTGGTGTGTGTGGGTGTGTTTTTCTGTGTGTGTGTGTGTGTGTGTGTGTGTGTGTGTGCCTGTGTACTGTATGTTTGATTGGAATTGCACTGGGAATTACACCCAGGCCCACATGTCCTCTCATAAGAGTCCCTCTCCAGCTTCTTCTCTTTTATTAGCACGTCCTCCTTTTTTTTTTCATTAACTGAAAAGGTTACTTGTGCATTTGTAATACCCCACATGAATCGCCTGTACCCCTCCTGCCCGTGGTTGAGGTAAGGCCCCAAACCTGCCCCCCCCCTCTTTTTAGCTGCAAGAGGACATTTCAATGGCATTGTCCTTCCTTCTGCCTCGCAAACACAGGTAGGGAAATATCACCCAGGGAATAAATAACTCGGCCAGGTTAATTATTTGGCAGACGCGTCCGTAGATTAATAACAGAATAAAAATGCAGCCGTGGACGGAGGTGCTCTGAGAGGTGTGTGGGGGGGGGAAGAGGTTGGCGGAGGAGGAGGAATGATGGGCAATTGAGTGGAGTTATTGGAGAGCAACAGTGCATGTGCTGGCTTCAGATAGATGTAGGAGCTGGGTCTAGCCCCAAGGCTGTGAATATGCTGTCTGGGAGGAAAGAGATTAACTAAGGCAGCTCGGTGACATCATGCCTGCAGAGACAGTTATGAGGAGTATCCATCACAGGCATCGTCTGCAAGAAATAGAAGAAGAGGGGGAAAAAAGAGAGTTATATCTCGAAATGATGTATAAAAAATTAAATATGCAAGGGAATAGCAGGGAGTGTGCATTTCAATGGAGGATACTTGTTCATCTCAACATTCTAATTGTGGGCGCACACTTATTTGTCATTCAAATTGTTTTTCTTTAGCAAATGAATCCTATGGCAGATGCATGCTATTCAAGATTTGCCAGCTAAGTGTTTGATTGTGAGGTTTAATTTTTTACACCACGAGTTACATTTCAACCTTTCCTGGACCTTGTAAAAAAAAAAAAAAAAAAAAAAAGGAAAGTCAATGCAGAGATAAGACCTTGCAAATCTAGCAGGGGGTTGATCAGTTCAATAAAATGAGAAGCAACCCCATGTGGCGTTATTATCATCACAAATGCACAAACAACCCAAATACCCTTAATCTAGTCAAGGGGTAAAGCCTGTATTGACCTAGTGTGTGTGTGTGTGTGTGTGTGTGTGTGTGTGTGTGTGTGTGTGTGTGTGTGTGTGTGTGTGTGTGTGTGTGTGTGTGTGTGTGTGTGTGTGTGTGTGTGTGTGTGTGTGTGTGTGTCTCAGTGTCTGACCTAGTCTGCTTGGTGCAGTGACAGATTCCCTGAGCCCTGTTCACCTGAGGAGGGCAGACTGGGGTAATTTTCCTCTCTTTTGAAGAGAGAGGGAGAAGTGGATTTCCTAAAGATCTCGGTTTCTTTTTCCTACTGAGCAAATCTCCATTTATATTACACAGCAAGCCTTGTTTTTGCCCATTTGTGTTCATGTGACTAATGTGATTTCTTACTTAGATATCAGAAAAAAAGCTTACCTTATGCCATTAATGCACACATATACTTTTTTTAATTCATTTTTTTATATTACTTTTTAATGTTTTATGTATTCACATTTGATCCAAGAGTATAATCTATGTGTTTTCCGAACAGAGTAAGATAGCAGGGGGAGCTCATTTAACTCAACTGACTGCTGCACTGCTACCACTATTGATTAGTAGCTAGATATCAGGTCTTACATTTTGCAAGCCAAAATCTGTTTTCCAAGATGCAAAGAGATAGAAGGAGAAGCAATAAAGATAAAAAAGACAGATGGAGTGTGAGAAAGAGAGCCACAGAGAGAAATCAGACTCCACAGAGGCCAAAGACCCTGGTCATTTCCATGCACCGGGCCTTTGACTCTCCCTTCCCCCATATATCCATCTATCTGCCCTCCACCCACTCAGCTCCCCTCTCACCCTGCAGGGCAGGCCCTGCCTTCCATCTGTTGTCTGTCCCAGCCAGGAGCAGCCCCATTCCCCCTCCACTCGCATTTACAATTCAATTAAAGCAACAAGCCCCTTCTTCCTCCTCCCTCTCCTCTTCCTCCTCCCTCTCCTCTTCCTCCTCCCCCTCCCCCTCCTCCTCATCTCTTTTTTTAGCTGTGCCTGGATGAGCACAGCAGAAAGGCCTATACCCCATGTAGGGATTCAGTCATGACACACTTACCAAGCCCACAGATGATGCAAACACACACTGACACATAAATACACAGAGTGTGTGCAAAAGAGCAAAGGAGAGGGACACAAGGAGACGAACACGCTCACACACACAATGATTTTTTTTTTTTATCCTCGTTTTGCATAGAAAACAGGGTTGGTGGGACTGAGCCCAGGAACAATGCAACTGAAGAAAGTGGGTCACACTTTGCATTAGAATAACGTATGTAACGATGATGTAATAACCCAACAACAACTGAAAAAAAAAACTGCTTCATGTGATAAATTTGTCTGATTACAAGACTTTTAAACTCTGCTTGAGCACAGAATACCCCAAAGAAACAGAAAGAAGTCCTATTTTGCATGTGTCAGTTCTCATTTGCTTACCTACAGTGGTTTGTGTAATTCATGGTATTGATCTAGAAAGTTTTTTACAGAGGCATAATGACGCTTCCCCTGTCAACACAGTTTATCAAATCTTTACAATTAACATGGCTTCTTCCCAAATAGTTTTTTTTAATCATCTGTTATGATATAATGTATGAGTAAAAAGGCGTTCTGAAAGCTTGGGAGTTTAAATCAAACCCCTCGTAAATTTCTCTCTCTCTCTCTTTTTCTCTCTGCTGTAATGGGAAAGCAATATCCACAGGCATCCCTTCTCTTGGGAAAAAAAACCGAGTCTTTAATATTTAATTATGGTGGTGCCAACATGCAACTTTTATCACTTTCTTGTGTCATTTGCATCTCGGGCGAGCCCAGAAGATATACACAAAGAGTGAGCGAGAGAGACAGCGAGAACGTGGGAGAGAGAAAGAAAGAGAGACTGTAAAGTCTGAGAGACAGATGTAGAGGAAAAGGCTGAGGAATAGAAGAAGAAAAGGGAGGCAAACATACTGTCATAGGGGCATCCCTATGACAGTATGACAGAAAGCTCAGGAGAGATAAAGGTGCATGATGGGTAAGGAAAAACAAAAAGACAGGGCAAAGTAGAGATTAGAAACCAGGGAAAACAAAAAAAGGAGAGAAAGATACCACAATAGATATACAAACAGACCTCCTACTCTTTCTACATCATCATCATCATCATCTGTGTACAACCTGGAGTGCAGCCTGTATGTCCCCATGTCCCTCACCCCAATGCATTCACCCCCCTCCCCCCATCAACCGTCACCCCCTGCACCGAGGCCTAACTCCCTGCCTGTGTCAGGCGCTGTGGCAGACTGTGTTAATGACTGATAATGTGTGTAATAATCCAGCCCAACAGCCACGCGGAGCTGATGAAGAACCAGACCCAGCACTCCACTCCTCATCCAGGGCCCCTTGTTCCCCCTCATTCACCCTGAATGGTGGTGGGTTCTAAATGAAGCCCTATTGGGTGCTGCTGCAGCACTTACAGGGCCGACAGTCATTAAGACGGCCATCTAAACGAAAGGACGGTGAAGGGGGAGGGAGGGGGGACGACTGTCATTACCATAAGAATGCTTGTCAGAGCAATTCTGATGTAGCTTTAATTTCAATGCACAAGGGTACTCGGGAGTATTAAGTCTGCATTACGGAACAGAAAGACGGTGGAGCCTTCTCCACTAATCTAACAGATCAGATACCTACATGTGCAGAGCTCTTATTCAACTCACCACCTCTAAACTGGAAGCAAAATAACTGACTAATGACGAATGTTTTATGTTTGTCTTCTTCCTCTAAATGTCCTTCTGAACTGTATTTTCCAAAGGCAGGGTATCAAAACTAGTGTAAATATTTAATACCCCGAGCACACAAATGAGACTGTAGTCCAGAAATCTCCACCTGTGTAAACTCATAAAGCTTGTGCCTAAACCCCGGAGCTGTGGGATGGTGTTTCTGGTTGTGGGAAGTCCTGGGAGAGCCATGGACCATGTGGGGATGTCAGCTGACATCCAAGCCTCTACGCTGGTGTTAAAAGCAGATGTGAGATTTACAGCGAGCTGAACGTCTATGTTTTCTCATTCTGCCATTGCTGGGTTTGCCTCGGGCCGCCCGATTGGAGCTGAAAGAAATACGTTCAACTGAGGATACAGGGATGCCGTGCAGTCATGGAGAGCAGAGAGAGCAGCTCCAAGTGAGTTTGTAAAACCACTCTGCACCGGGGGTTCGTCTTTAACTGTGGTGCCCTGCCCACTGTTCCATATATGCCTCTCCACACTCTCTGCTGGCTCTTAGAAATAAATACTTTACTGTGTTTCCAGTCTTTTCTACAGCTGATATCCCTCCACTGGTCTGTCTGGTATTCTTTCATTTCAAGATTTTACATGAGACACTTAAGGGAATACAGTCCAAAAGAAAGCAGCTAACTGGTCAGTAAGGTTCTTAAGATAAAATAAATTCATAATTGGTCACTCACACACTTAAATAACTCCATATGCTCGACAAGATCTGTAGACTATATGTCTCGGATTATACGTTTTGCAAGCTCTGAATTCTAAGAGTGAAAAAAAGAGTGCTGAGCCGGTGGTTGGTGATCCCTAAACCAGGACTCCTGCTGTGTGAAACCTGATTAGAGCTTTGACTGTTTTCTTACCCCACAAATTATTCGACAGTGCTTACTCCCAAGATCATTTTTAAGCCACATTGCTTCAGACCTACTGTGGAGCAATCATGGCTTGCTTTCAGAGATTTTGTAATGTGATGGAAAGGCTAGTCTATGCATGCTGGCAAGACATGGTACTGTGCAGTGCGGAAGTGTGAAAGGGCCTTATGTTGAGACTTCATCTGTGATGAATGTGAGCACCAAGTAACCCCGTTGAGGGGGCTGTTAGTCAGGAGGGAGAACGCCATCACAGCACCATGACCTCCCATCCAATGTCGCCATGGCTCACATGCAGCAAAGGGCAGCAATCAGGCCAAAGTTCTTTCAGAGTCACATGATCAACATGCTACAAAGGTGTGCATGAAGGGAAGGGAACACACTCAGAAACACATGAAGTTTTAAACACCTTACGACAACTTTAAGCTGATGAAAGTTTCGGTGGTTGAACGTCAGCTGCTTTCTATTTACCTCTTTGCCCTGATGAAACTTTGATTGTTCAATTATGCAGCTGTTAAATACACTCTTAGGAAACGAGGTTGTAAATAAGTTCTTTTCAGATGGTTTAGTTTATACAGAGAACCCTTTCAGGACCCTTTCTGTTGAGTCTGTCTGTCAGTAGCACACATATGGCATTAATATGAAGACTACTTCCCCACACTTGTCAACACACTAAATTGTACACTAAGGTGGGTTCAACAATTACAAACAAAAAAATGTAATTTCTGCCTTACATTTTTATGCTTCCAACCAGTCAAGTTGCACTTTACATCCACGTCTGTCCAAATATCATCACTTCATAATGTTATCCTATCAGACATTTGTTAAAATTGTCATAGTTATAAACTATTATTGAATTATTGAAAAAAGCGTTACAGAGACCTTGACCTTTGACAACCAAATTCTTATAAATTCACCATTGAGTCATCCAAGTGGACGTTTGTGCCAAACACAAAGAAATTCTCTTGAGGTGTTCCTGAGATATCCCATTCACAAGAAATTGGCCAGTGCAGATGCATAGAAACACAATTAATTACCACTTTACCTTGTCTGTGAGGGCAGGATTCTATTCTAGTCACAATGGAGCTGAATACTGTGTTTTGTCTGTTTTCAGACCTCTGAACCACTACTCACAGCTCCAATGTTTTTCAAAAATAAAAATGTGTTGTGATCATTGACAGTTACTTCCCTAAGCTGGAGAAGCAATTGACTGCTGATGTGAGAACAAGCAACAGACATGAAAAATAGAAAAAACGCCTTTGGTTCAGTGACTGCACAGCACACTAGGCGTCCTCACAGTGAGGCCTCTGGGGTTCACACAACCTCCTATGAACATTACTGCCTGAAAGCTTAGCCGTAACTAGCTAGCTTGCTAAGACAAAACATTTTGACCAACCCTCCCATCCATATCCTGTTTTTGACAGCAAACACGACTACCTGTAAAATGTTGGAAGTAACAACTTAATTATTACATGTTGGATTGCAATCCTTTACAATCCTCATTACTAAAAAAAAGAATCAGATTACTGTAAACCATTACTCCCCATTACTGGTTCCCCCTGAATAGGTTTAGGTAAAACCCTATAATACGCCTTTGAGAACCATGCTGGACTCTGCTAAATTGTTAAAACACATGATTTACGTGCTGAACTTTTTCTCGCTGAGTTCCACATGTAGTCAGTTCAGAATACAACCAATTACTTCAGTAAAGCAAGTTTTTTTCGAGTCAAATAAAATACATTACCACAATATACACCTTCTCAAAATATGTTGGAACTATTTTAAGTTTTATAATGCACAACACTCGAGAAGTGCATATTGGACTTAACATTCAGTTAAATGAATACAGCAATTAACATCTGAGAGGGAAGTGTATTTCCCCCAATCCTGCATGTCAGCGGTTGTTAAGAGAGAGGAAACAGGCATAGCTGGCAATCCAAAGCTCGCGGCAACGTCTGAAATGGTGTCTGTTTTCCACTCTCCCTGTACTGAGCCTTAATGCATCTGGCACTCTGAACAGCATGTTGCTGCAGCTTTAGCACGCCTCTCCACAAAGGAATGGACTCATGGAGTTAGAAGAGGTGCACACATAGAGGCTACAGGGGAGAAAACCCTATCACTCACACTATTGGCAGACACTTTAATACCCACCTCTAATATTGTGCAGGTGATGAAGACGGATGTGCGACAGCAGCGTTTTGGTCCCTACAAATCAAGTGCGGTGACTATTTTCTGGACCCAACCAGAATCTTTGATTTTACGGCCCCACTTAGGATACAGTGCTGCATTGTGTATATCCCTTCCTACCGAGCAGAAGAAAGAACTTAAGGAAGCTAAAGTCAAACCTCATTAATTCCTGTCGCTCTCTTTGACTTTCATTCTCTGCTTTTTCAATGTGTTTGTTATCATTTGTATACCATCCGATCGATGGGTCAATAGATCAATACATAACAAATGACACTGTGGGTGTTAATGACAACGTGGGATTAGGACGGATAATGCTGCCTCGGAAGATCAATCGATTAGCAGGGAGCTTCCACTGCAGAGGTGCACGCGTGCACACATGCACACGGGATCAGCCGGAGACAGTTGGATGGAACACTCCCAGTGCGCCATCAAGGCTCGCACATCCACCCTATCCCCTTCCTAACAACTGTACCATAACACCCTTTCATCCCTCCCAACACAAGCTCTCAGGAGCCTGGAAAAGATTTGCCAGAGTGCCAAGATGAGAGACCAGGCTAATGCTGAAATGTCAAAGCACCGTAATTAACACAGGGGGCTATAACCATGATCAAGGCTCCCTGGAGGAGCGGGAGCAGTGTACATCCCAATCTCTCTGCCTCAGCCTTGCTCTTCCGGATCGATTGGAATAGATTTTCTGCTTTTGCACACACCTGAATGCTGTCAACAGGGGGACGTAAATTTGGTTCTCTGTTTCTGTCCCCCACCCCCTTTTTTCTTGACTCTTATACTGTATTCCTCTTGAATCCATATTCCCCCTTCGCTGTGCATGGAAACCTCGGGAGCTGTTTTTGGCACGCCTAGCTTGTTATAAAACAGAAGAGTCTGTTTATGGTGGTCTCGGTTTAAGTCCGCTCTTCCTGCCCTCAGATTGAAAGACTCCCTTTGAAGAGCAGGCCTCGGATGGCTTCGGTAGGATTCTGCCCTGTGAGCACTCACGCACACACATACACACTCATGAGTTCACATGGGTCCCTCGCTCATTACTCAGCATAAGGCTTTCACGCTTGACCCGCTTTTTAACTTTCTGATCTGGATTAGCGGCAGATAATTTAGGGAGGAGAGGAGCGGGGAATGTGTGTCTGCTTGAGCTGAAGGGCTTACAGGTAGTGCACTGGTATCATTCACAGTCCAGCTGAAGACGGAGTTGACACAGCTGCCTCGGAGAATCGCTGCTGTTTCTGTGGAGCAGAGACTGAGATGGGTGGAGAGAGACACAGAGGCAATGAGAGAGAGAGAGAGAGAGAGTGAATGGAAAATATATTTAAAGAAAAAAGTCCCCACTTCTCTCTGGGCACCTGAGTTTCCAGAGGTCTGCGATTGACTCGTTAAGGAGACTGCCGAGTTAGCGGAGTGCCACCTCGCTCAAGAGAAAAAAGACTTCGGGTGAAGGATGTGTGTGTGTGTGTGTGTGTGTGTGTGTGTGTGTGTGTGGGGGGGGGGGGTTCTAGACGGGTGAGGGAGCTCAGTGATAAATCCATTTACATCCTCGCCTGTTTTATTTGCTCCCATGGACCCTGCTCGCGTCTCCCCATTCAGGCTTGTTTACCTGGTAAGCCGAGTGTGACTAAAGAAAATTCCCACAGCCTGAGGTGGGATTGGAGCTGAGGTGGAGGGGGGGGGGGGGGGGACGTTGGGGGCAGGAAGGGAGGGTTAAAGTAAGGAAGGCTGTAAGGAGACAGAGGAAGGGGGTTAGGTGTGTGTGTGTGTGTGTGTGTGTGTGTGTGGGTGGGTGTGTGTGTGTGGGGGGGGGGAGCCCACCTTCCCTCTCCCAGCCCCCCATGGCTTAATTATCATGTGCAGCCTAGTGGAGATGAAATAACGGAGACTCTCACACGAACACCCACACACCCGCACAGGGAGGATCGGAGGACTCCTTATACACACACACACACACACACACACACACACACACACACACACACACACACACACACACACACACACACACACACACAAATGCAAAAAAATAGGAGGAGAGAGACAACATGGTCTGCTTTTAATCGAAGCTAATCGGCAAGGAAAATAAACATGCTGGCATGGCAGACATCTATCTTTGGCTGAAGCTGAAGCTGCTAGATAAGGAGGAACAGGCCTCACAGACATGTGTTTTTCTCTTTAAAACACCGCCTGCTCCTCGTTGGCAGAATTAAGCTTTAATACGGGTCTTGGGTGAAAAGGTGAAATTATGGGATGGATTTTTTTCCGAGACACATCAATCATCTTTAACCCAGCTCTGTTTGTCGGGGTCGGAGCTGCCCTTCTTTAATAGGCCCTAGCTTGCAGGAAAATCCACAGCAAGATGAGCTTTAAAAGGCGTTGCAGCGTTACTCAGACCGTGTGCAACTGATCTGTCAAAGTTGCCACTTTGCTTTGCATGAATCTTTAATTACCCAAGAAAAGCCCTGTGAAGAGGGAAATAGCGCGGTTCTTTTCATAGCGCTTCATCTTCCACGTCATCGCAGCACAGTCATTGATCAGCAGGGGCAAAATAAAAACAGTTCACTCCCACTCTGAATATATCATCCAGTATATGGAGAGAGTAAAACAGTGTAAAAGGAAAACAGAAAAAAGAGAGTGGGGGTCTTTAAAAGCAAACATTACTTTTCGTGGAATCTATATGTTTATCACTTGTGTTTTGGGATGAAACCACATTAAGATAGTGGAGTAAGAGAGAGTAACAGAGAGAACAAAGAGAAATGTTAAGCATCAAAGAGAAAAGGAATGAAGGAGTGGGGACGAGTATCAGTCATGGGGTAATCGTTCTATCAGTGACCAGAGTAATGAATCCAATTTCCCAAGCAGCAGCAGTGTCATTTAGAAGCTGTGGAATGCAGATTCATGTGCCCCGCACTTAGAAGCTTTTTGAACTTATAGACACATTAAAAGACATTCTGGGACAGACATTTATATTGTCACAGCCTATATTGAATTTCCTTGGTCTGCTGCTATGCAAGAAATAAGTACATTTGTGAACCACTGAATCCTGTCTGGATGTGAAGTTTTGCTGTTATTGTTAACTGCAAGGAAACGTGATGAATGCAAACATGGAGACCTGAGACATTAAACCATTTCCAAGTCACAGTACTGCCATACAGCACTGAGATGGACCATCCACAGATCCTGGAGTTCATGAACTGGTTTACTGCATTCCTGCCCAAAACATTTTAATTGTCTGACCAAGTGCTAGCATATGCTACCAAAAGAAGGGAAAAAAAACATCTTTACCCTTCATCTGATGGCTTTGATGTTTGGCTACAAAATCCTGACCGTTTTGTCAACCTGTCGGAGGCCGCGGAGCAGCAGGCAAGCAGACACTCACACTCAGTCGGGTCCGGGGCTAATTTGCAGGGATCACTGCACTGACCCTGACCAGATAAGGTGCCAGTCGACGAAACTTCCTTCATTTCCTCTTGTTGTTGCAGTTAGGGAGCGGAGGCAGCCACCAACCAGCTTAAGGACAGCGGGGCTAAAAGGTGAGAGCCACATTCGACTGAACCTCAGGCTTGATCAAAAGGAATGCAACCTGGGCTTGGGGAGGCAGCGGAGCTTATAGGCCCAGCAGTGAGGCTTTGGAGAAGAAGATCCCATGCACCAGATAGCTTCAGGTAAAACCAGGTTTTCCCAGGAACCCAGAAAAGTCACCCCTTTACTTTGTTCAGTCTCTCTTTGTCATTGTCTCTTAACCTCAAGAGATGCAAATCAAATCATCTGCCCTGCCCTGCCCTGCGAGTTTACACAGTTTGATGTTACAGCATCAAGGATTTAAAATGTAATTATTTCTGTATGTTAGAGTGCGGTTTCATCCGCTTGAGTACTGTTGGTCTTATTGGAATACATGTGTGTTTACATACGTGCGTGTCCGTGCCTTTCCCACCGCAATGTCTACTGCATCTGTGCTAATGTATCATTCATGATTTTAATTGCTAGTAATTAACTTGGGCCCAATTAGCAAGAGAGATAATCAATACTTGTTGATCAACACGCAGGTGCATTAACTTTGGTGCGAGTGGAAGCACATTTGCAGAGCGAGAGAGAGAAGCCCTGTTTGCTGCAGCGCTGCATGTGAGGCAATGTAATCAGTTTTGCTTCCTTCTATATGCGACGCTTTCCCTCCTAACAGATTATATATTGAACTCTTCTCTCTCCTCGCTCCTCTAACCCGTGTTTACTCCTTTACACCACCGTGCAATTATCTGCTGACTTAAGATTGCGCAGGCACCAGGCTGACAGAACGGGGCATGTTCACACCCGCGCTGAACCTTCTCAGTCAGTATAGATGGCAAAAAACTGGTGCGTGCATGATAGAGGGGAAGCGATTGGAGAGAAATTGAAAGAGATGGAAGCGAGGTGGAAGTACAGAGAAGAGGATACTGCTGAGTCGGAGATTTTTATACAGGATGCAAAATGGAATGAATGAGGGATGTTTAAAAAAAAAAGAAAAATCATTGGATGCCCCCCTCCCCTCCCCGCTTGGCCCTCTAACCACACGGTCCTCCAGTGCTTTGCTGAGCTGTGATCAATATTGACGTTGTCATTAAGCAGCTCTCTGGTAATGAGGGTGGGGAAGGGGGTCCTAGGAGAGACATTAGACCTGCACGCCATGTCTCGCATGCATGTTCAGCCCACTAAGCACCCACAATAAAAACTGACACTCTTCCTGTTTGGCTCTTCAGAAAGTTTTCTCACTTTTTAAATTACAATCAACACACAGCCTGTAATTATAGTTTTGACTTGATCACGCATTCCGCAGCGCTTTCA
The DNA here is from genome assembly GCF_027596085.1 of Anoplopoma fimbria. Lineage (NCBI taxonomy): Eukaryota > Metazoa > Chordata > Actinopteri > Perciformes > Anoplopomatidae > Anoplopoma > Anoplopoma fimbria. The sequence continues at coordinate 22,479,961 of NC_072463.1, forward strand.
GTCCTGCATGAACACAAATAGCATGCAAAAATAGAAGGCTGTCAGTAACACGTTGGTTAGTTTGGAACAATTTAAACCACATAACAGAGGTTGAGGTTGAGACGAGAGAGAGAAAGAGAGAGAATGTGCTCCGTCACTGACTGTGCAGGGGTCAGGAGAGTGTGCAACTCGTCCCTCACTGGGCCTCACTAATAGCCATGCAAACACACATTTAACTGTGACACTAAAATCCAAGGGCGCAAAACTGTCCATTATTGCTTCCAAGAAGAAGAAAAAAGCCTCAACTGAAAAGGCAAAGAAAGAAAGACACGATGAAAGAAGTGGAGCAAAGGCTGACAGATCTATTTGTAGTCCATAGCTGGTGCAGCAGATGAACTCACAGAATGGGATAAGGCACAAGACAAGGAGGCAATTTGGGGTTGTGTGTTTCACTTGGGCCCACCCCGTCTCTGTCTGTGTCTGGGTAAACAACGCCGTTGCTCGGCTCAAGCGGCAGCAGCAGCAGCAGCAGCAGCAGCAGCTGTGGCAGCCCATGGCCACTGCCGCCACTGAAAGCTAAGTTTACTGTGATGCATGATGGGTTGATGACAGGCAGCCAGAGCATACAGACAAGCTCAGGGACTTTAAGACTGTGTAACCATCTGCAAAGCTCCATAGAGTCGTTGTGATTCTCCGGATGAATCAGGCAAAATGTTCAGCTGTGACTTCAGAGGATATATTGTCTGTTTTTTGCCAAGTGTCTTACATGATATACCATAATCAAGTGGGAACTGGAAAATGGTACAAGTGAGTCCAGTGAGAATGTATAAACAGCTCATTAATCATATGCTTTACAAGAGTCACTTCAGACAACAAGCTGGTGCCAATGTCTAGGCGATCCAAAAGCAATAAATGTCCTAATAGAATAATATTTTCATGCACTATAACTTTACAAACTGTGCTGTCCAAGTTTATGTCTAGATATATGTCATATATTTGCTAATGTGGAGTATTATAAGGTCTTAACTCAGTGGTATCATGAGGAGATGAGATATATTTTAAGGGTTTGGAACTTTTCCAAAATATCCACTGTTTTTTCCCACAAAGAGAGTGTCTTTATCTTTCTTTTTCACCACAGATCTCCTAACGAGGCAGGATTTACGTACACTCATATAGTGGATGGAGCTGGAAAATGTGTGGCTGATTTAGTGACAACTACACAACAAGTCTCAGGGATCAAATGCTCTATTTGCTGCTTGCCTGTGTTGCCTCTGGGTAAGAAGAAAAAGCAACCGCTTCCTCATTAACAAAGGCCACTTGGTGGTGTGTCTTGCTACCTGACAGTTTGCTCAGCCATTTCTGACAGATCCGACACTTCTATGCATTTGATGTTTCTTGGGATGAAGGACACGGCAGACTTTTATCGTGCGCAGCGTATGGTATAGTAGGTGTTGTAGTAGCCTATGTTTGGATTGCTCTCCCTGCTCTGCCATAAATATTGCCAGTAGATTACAGGCTAGCAAGAATGACAGCGGCTTCATTTCATACAAACGCTGTGAATATATAATGCATAGCATTGTCTGCATGAACCCTTTCACATGCTAATGCCAACCTTTCTGCAGTTGTCTCAGAGGTATGTGCCGGTGACTGAAGAGTGGCGGAGAGGGGCTAAAAAATAAGGAGGAATTTGAAAAAAATAAATCAAATGCACAGTGAAATCATCAGAATCCCTGTTGCATTCACTCATATATAATCAACCTTTAGAAAAAAAAAAAACCTGTTTAGAAATAATTTACCTTCTTGTGGCGAGGGAAAAACAGTACAGGGGCCTTCCTAAACGTGGTTCAAGCTTGGCACAGTAGGCAGCCAGCTCCATGATCACTGGAACTTTCCAGAAAATCACCAGAAAGCCTCAGAAGTTATTTACAGCCTTGCCGAGCAGTATCCAGACAGAAGTCCTACACCAAATGTATGGCAGAGTCATCAGGATCTGTGATTAACATGCCCCTGAAAGTATAACCGCTGCATAAGGAAGTGCTCTCGGCAGCAGTTGGGCCCGGCACTAAATCCTAATCCAGTTAATTGGTGGTACGGTAAAGGCTAAATGCCAGTGAGATGAATGAAATGCTCATTTAGCGTTTTACAGAAAGTTCCCACACATAATTATGTTTCACTGTTTTCTGCATCCAAAGCAGAGGTGGTTAATGAGGTCAGAAACCAATACTGGATTTAACAGCAAATAGCTTTAAAAAAATAACATATTAATAGCACTGACAGATAGAACTGCATGGTATACCAATACAACGGAGGTATCACAATACCGTGCTGTTAAAAAATGTACTATACCCAATGATATAGTACCAGTACTTTAAGATATACAGTGTTTTATTAAGAGCTGTATAAATTAATTGGGTCGATGTGTTGAGCTTCCAATTATTGCAAGCATAGGTGTCGTGCCAACCGCTGAAGCTTTCATGATGACATAACCAGAGGTATGGCTGCGTATATAAGTGCTCTTGCCCACCGTCCCCGACTTGTCAACAAAGTAGACGCACAATGTGAAATATGGCATATTTACGCTAACATTACCGACAGACCACGGAGCCAACCGACCTGTTCAAAGAACTCAAAGAGCAACAAGTTAGTGAATGTGATGGATGAGATAGTTACATTATGCCAATAATGACATTGTCAATATATATCCTGTTTATTTTATTAAGAAAAAAAAAATCAAGTTTCATGCTTTGTCATCTATTACTCCTTTCCTTTCCTGATGTTCTGGGGTTTTGCCGTTTTATTGTTTCAGTATCGCCATCAAGGTATTTAGGCACGGATCATATCAAAGTCCTAATTTTGGTATAGGAACAACACTGACAGATACTTAACAAATATAGCATTAATCAGGAATGTTATTGAACTGAAATGCCAGAGCACTTACGGATATTAATCAATATATTCCCTAAATTACAACAGAACAGAGCAGAGTCGTGTTCGCTGATGTTGAGTCGTGATGAACTATTTGCTGTGGGGGGTTGTCTCACGCGTTCATCGCTTTAGCTGTGTTTTCTTTCCTTCTTTTGTTACTCACACAAGGCTTGAGGTGAATTGTAGCTTCCACTGTTGACAGGGCCCCGATGACCTCCCTCCCCTGTGAGTGCCTGAAACACTGGACAGGCTACCATGGTCAGGGTGTGTGTTTACCAAGTCTTTCAGAGCGGGGTTGCAGATCTGAGATCAGTAATCAGTTGCTATTCCCTGCTGTTTCACTCACAATGAGGTGACACACAAAACTGACTTGAGACCAGAAATCCATTTCTGAGACGTTTGACACCAGTTTTAGGTCTCTGGTCTCAGGTTTCTCTGGTGCCGGTGTGCCTTCACTGTGGACTCTCCAGCCTGTTGCTGTGTTTAAATAAACAGTGGCTGGGTTTAGGCTAGCTCTCCCATCTATCCTGTCACTACTCCTCACCCTTATCTGATTCAAGCCACAGAGACTGGACTATGTGGCAAAATCCCCACCCCATACACACACATGCACACTCCTCCCCCTTCACGTCAATGCACAAAGCTCTCAACAGTGAAGGTAATTTTCTTAAAAAAAAGTTTGTGCTGTTATCATATGGATATCCAGGGGTCATTTTGAAAATAACTAATATAAGTTTTCCTTAGTTACCTCTGAACTTTGACTTTTAAACCCCCAGACAGTTTGGACTAATGGCAAACAGATATCCCCCTCAGAGGACTATTCAGGCTAATTCTGTTATTCAATAAAAAAAAAGATTCGACAAATGACTTATACTAAGGATAACTGGACACAGGCGGTGCATTTTGTGTTTCATATCATACACACTATCCATTATCTGGCCTTGACCAAAACAATGGAAAATTGGATCTGTGGGGTTATCAATTCAAAATTAGTTGTAAAATAAATTATTGATTGTTTGCAAAACATGCCAATAAAGTTACTAAAGACAAATATTACCCATTGTATTTTTCAATAATGGGGACACTGTCTTAACAAATAATTTATTTTGAAACTAAGCGGTAGAGAGAGAGGAAGGGGGAGAAGCAAGAGAGAGAGAAAGGAAGGGGCGAGAATGGAATCCTACATCGGCTACAACCAGAGGTTCTAGCACACATTTTAGTGACCTATTAAGAGCATTATGGGCCCCTCGTCCACATCGGCCCTCAGCCCTGGTAATCTGGCCTATCCTCTTAAAAGTGGAATTGATTGAAAGAATTGATCTTCTCTGGGTTGGCAGACACAGCCCGAATAATTACCTCACGTAAATCTCTGCAATCACATATGAAATGTCAGGATCTTCTGCTCCCAGCCCCTCTCTGAGCTGCTCCTCCTCAGTAGCTGTTTTGGGGTTCAGATGACATTTATTCTCTTGTTGATAAAGGGAGGATTGGGATAAGAGAACAGTGACTTATCATAAACACTCAAGACCTGCCGTCCAAGGGCTATAGAATTGAAAAAAATAAAAAATGTGTCAAACTGTATTTTCTTTAAAGATAGGAAAAATTCTAAATAAGGCAATGATAAACTATTATCATATTACCTATATTGTACAAAAATGATTAATACATTTAATTGAATTGTTGACCTCAAGTGCTTGGTTTGTGGTGGATGCAAACGTGCATCCATGCATGTAGCCATGTTTTCTAAATGTGCACCTGTACATGTAATAATTCAAATGTTGATCCTGTCTGGAAATGTCATCAGATAAATCTCCGTATATACATTTAGATAGATCACTCATCTATCTGTAGGTAAACCCATTAAGTCAGGGCAGGGTATGTGTGATGATAAGCTTAGCATGCATACACATGATTGTAAACCAGCAGCTAACAAGCCGGCTAGCCATCTCTGATTGAATGTTATTCATCTCTCTCTCTCTCGACTAAACAGGGAGTGAGTATGCGCAGGCAGCCACGGAGCCCTAAAAAGCAGCTGTGAAGATGGGAGGGTGCAGGATTAGGGCCTGAGCCTTACTCAGATGGGGCATTTCCATGACAGTGAGCTGCGCCTCGGCTTAACAGCCCGCCCCTGTTTATGCTTTTTGGAGGAGAAGCCGGATTCCCTCCCCGTGACAGATGGCCTTTCAGCCACAAAGTGCTGTGTTTAGACTTAGCTTGCTCTGGGGCAAGACAGCAAAGCTCTGATGACACAGCATTCAGCAAACAACTCCCAGATGCAGAAGTGGTGGCCACAGAGAGCACAGAGAACCGGCTGACCCACCGAGCAAGTAACCAAATGACCAGAGAAGCTGCTTCAGCTAAATCTGCCAATGGGGGGGGGGGGGACACGACGACAAGGGACAGCAGAGATAATGACGAGCTTAGAAACCGAAGAAGTGGTCTCGGCTTGAAGATACATGACACAACTCAGTTTAGGTTCAACCCAGTCCATTCCAGAGCACCACTTCAGACCAAACGCTCCCAAATGAATCAATACAGCTTGAAAATAGAAAGCTTCGTTTTTTCTTTTAATTAAGAGAATTGTTAAATTTGGTCAGCTGAAGTGTAATGGGATTTCTTTATAGGCAGGCAGGGCAAAGCAGACGATTTTGCATTTGAGGGTAAACAGTGAGTGAAAAGGACCAGCTGCTGGAGAGAATTAGCCCAGTCTCATCTGATCCAACACAAACCTAGTGCTGCTTACTCTCTGAAAAAAATCTGGCCTGACCCAGTCTGACCCCTCATACAAAGCCAGAGAGGCCCTGGAGGCAGTGAATTAATTGCAGCCCACTAAGCCTGATACACCATATCTTAAATAGGAATGAATTGCAGGCTCAGAAGAGCAGTAGCCTGGAGTAGAAAAGGCCTAAAAGGAAAGGGAATTTTGTTCAAATTGTTCACAGTAAACAAAAACAAACACTCTGGGAATGGTTTTCCTAGTCTTACAGACCCTAAAAAAAGGCAGCAATTGGGTAGTTCACAAGGTCGTGAATGCAGGTTTCGACAATCGCCGACACACAGGTACAAGAACATGGATAACTGTATGGCTTTAGTAAACAACACAAGCCTCAAGCAACCAAGGAAAACTTCCTTAAGCTTCTCTCTCCCCTACATCACACACGTCTCGGGGAAAATAGCTGATGAAAAATACCATCCCCTCACATCTCCTCACTCCGAAATCATTTAGAGAGTGTAGGCGTTATTCACTGTGTTTACCCTGGCTGCTCACTCTTCAAACAAACACTACTGGAGCCACCTAAATTGGCCTCCCGCACCATATAGATTTCCCATCACAGGCCAGCATCTAAAGAAGACACAGAGTGGAAAGCAAGAGAAGAGGAGAAGCAGAGCATTCGCCAGCCAGATCCCTGACCCTATTGTCTTCCTCAAATAAAATACATATTAGATATATAGACCCAATAACCCGGAACGATCGCTCTTTGTAATAGGGAGGATGCCTTATCATTCCAATCACTGACTGGGCTGCTTGTGTTTTCTAGGAAGGGGAATTTTGTAGAGTCAAATTAACTGTAAACAGAAGATTTAAGCTAACATCAACATATTCAAAACCCAAAGAAGCTAGTTTAACAGCCATGTTGTGAAGTATTTAGCCAGAAGCCACAGGTCTGAGTGTCTGAGGGTCTTCTTGAAAAGCGAACATAGATAGTCATGCAGGATAGGAAACAAGAAATGTCATGTCTGTGGGCTTCTTACGTCAGTGGATCAATAGTGCCTGACGCTGAATTTTAAAAGATACTATCAGTCTGACTGCTGGTGGCAATAAACTGAAGATTAACCTTTACGTCCCTCCCAGTCTCGGGAAGTACCCTGAAGGGCACGCTCCACTGTTTACTAATCGAAAAAAGTTGCTTTTTCGATACTGCAGAACCAGGGAATGGCTTAGTGGCTCTGCACTAGACCCTGGAAGTTATTGACTTCTTCCCCTACCTATATGAGCATCATAAACGTGACAGATGAACACTCCGCAGCCAAGTAATATATATCAACGGCAACGGTTTCCGGGATGTGTACAGACACTGCTTGGTTTATTAAAAATAAACACCATATATTATTGCTATGCTGGAGCACAAATGTAATAATTCCTGTTGCCGTGCATAGAAACACAGAAAAATGTAATCACATGACAAGAGAGAGAGATGGGGTTGTTGTTTGGGAGAGAGCCTGCTTGGCTGGCTGCATGGCTGTGTCCTTTGTGTGCCACGGGGAAACAAGAGCTCTTTTTCTGCTCCAGAAGCATGATCCTCTTTCACCCCATACCTTTGAGCCGGGAGCCAAGGTTTTCAATGGCTGTGACCTCTGTGGCCTCTGCTGGCCCCCACTGGCCTCCAACCCTCCAGCTGTTCATCCTTCCAGCCCAGCACACTGCCCAGTACCCCCAGTTTGCAAAGGCAAGAGGAGCAGCACCCCTCTGGGCCTAAGAACTGACCCCCAGGCCAAGGCCACAACACCACAGGCATAATACCCCGAGTTCCCACATGAGCGTTGGAGCATGACGGGAAGGAGAAAGAAAGTCGGGGGAAAATGAACTGGGGTATGTGAGGGTGAGTTTACGAAGAGAGGAAGGAAGAGAAAAAAAAATAAATGAAGTGGAGGACCCGGAGATGGATGTTCCTCACATAGGGTAGGGAATCGTAAAAGAGAACAGATATATGAGGGATAAATGAAAAAAAGTGAGAAGAGAGTGGAAAAAAAAAAAAAAAAAAAAAGGGTGCAGGGAGTGTGGAGAAGCGTGGTCAGACGAAGTAAGCGGCGACAAGGCAATAAGATGGTGCTGCACTAGACGCAGACAGACGCCAAGGTGCAATAGAAGAGCTTGCTTCCCCTTCTGCATGGCTGGCTCCGATGACAGGACAGTATTCCCTCAGCACAAGCCGCTAACTGGATGATAGCACCAATCTCTCTCTTCTCGCTACCCTTCTCCCTGCCTGTCTCTGTCTCTCGCGGTCATTAATTTCTTCCTCTCGGTCTTCCTTTCTTGCTTGCTTTATATTTCTCTGGGTTTTTCATACCTTCCTTCTCCCCATATATCCAAGCAGGCCTCTTATACAGGCTGCATATTGGCCATCTAAAGCAAACATTAGCCTATAAGCTTTGTTTGTTTACCTGTGAGAAATGACCGCCTCAGGCCTATCTCTCATTAGAGCAGCCAAACAAAGACAACAGCAACTTGAGAATGCTTTAAAAATGCCTATAATATGATGATGATGGTGCGTGTGTGTCTGTCTGTGTGTGTATGTGGGAGGAGGGGTTGCATTCGTGCAGGGAGGGCGAGTTGAAATCGCCTCTGTACAGGATGAAAGCCTCGGAGGACTATCCATTGACTATGAAATTTGATGATCCCCCCTCACCTTCAGACACAGAGAGTTCAGTTTAACATTGCCCTGGGCACTAAACCTTGGAGCCTGCAGTGTGAAAGGACTCCAGAGTGTGCGATTATAAACTGCCTTTTTTTCTTTTTTTCTTTCATAAAAAACACCTGCCTCATTCTTCATTCCTTTACATCGTACACAGAGTATTTCTAAATTGCATTCTGTCTGTCACAAACTCCATAAGGGGATGGATGACTCATAGAAGTTGTGAGGGTATATTTCCATACATTTCGCAGAGGCTCGTAACTGAATGATTCACTGGTTTTCTCATTGAATAGGAGTGTATTTGAATATGAATGTGTGTGTGAAATTGTCCTGTGTATGGCTGTGCATATGGTTCTTATGTCTGTAAGTGGTGTGTGTGTGCGCGCGTGTGTGTGTGTTTTTGTGACTTGTGAGTATCAGCACACATGCGCCTGGTTGGTTGGTGGGGTGTTGGCAGGGTTGTGGTACCCTGCTGGGACCAACCCTGCCCAAGCAGCCTGGTGGAGGGGACAAGCTGTGGCATGTACACCCACGCACACACACCCACGCACACACACACACACACACACACACACACACACACACACACACACACACACACACACACACACACACACACACATAGAGCAGCTGCTCCTTGTGCAGCTGCTGCTGTCGCCCAACCCAGAACTCCCTGTTCTAAAGGAGGGTGAAAGGGGAGGGGGTCAGTGGAAGAAAAGAAAGGGAGAGGGAGGGAGAAGCAGAAGGGAAGGTAAAGTGGGAAGAGTGGTAGAAATGGGAAAGGAGAGAGAGCTGACAAAATAAATTGGAAAGATATGAGGAAGAGGTGAGAAATGGGAAGGAGGAAAGTAATGGAAGTGAGAGGGGAAGAAAAGAGCAAAAAAAAAAAACTGGCTAAAGGGAGAGAAGATAGCTGACACACTCACACAATGCAATCACACACAACACACACACACACACACACACTCACACAATGCAACACACACACACACACACACACACACACACACACTCACAATGCAATCACACACACACACACACACACACACACACACACACACACACACACACATACCACGATCCTCTCACCTATTAACAGGTGATAAAATATCCATCATCACCTCTATTGTAAACCCACAGCAGACATCTATCCATTCAACAATCCAAATAATAATATAGTAAACAATATATCCAATTAAATAAAATAAACCTCCATTTTGAAACCACACACAAATACAATGTGAACAACTACAAAGCATATGGCCATACAATTTCCACAGGTTAAGCAGAGATTAAACTAAATCCTGGCCTATATTCCCCGTGATAGAGAGCCTCCATTGAAGATAACACATTACTCTTCAACTAAGCTTAATCTGTGTCTGGGAAATCAAACTGCCCCCCCACGTACTCTGTGTGTCAACTACCAGTCCTTCCACTTGAGACGGAGACGGTATTTGTGTTGCTCCACTTTCAATACCGCAACTCAAATCAATTACTGAAATTTGGACATCTGCCCATGAATGCCTAACAGTAATGGGTGACGCTTTTGTGGGTGCTAGGAATGTTGTGAATTTTTAAATAGTTCCACTTTTGATTCCTCCAGAAGAGACTGGCTTTGACTGCTACCAGGCTCCAGAAGAGATAGCGAAGAAGAGGTCTGCTGTGGAGGAAGGAGTGGCACATCGAATGTGTCCAATTAGCAAAGTAATTAGTTAATTAACATCGAGGACCCTGAAGGCCTTCCTAAGCAGCCTTATACAGACCTCCTCCGAACCAACCAGACCTTGAAGGCTTCACTAAGCAGTGCAGCGTAGATAGACCAGCTAACCAGCCCACACCATCATCTGTCACACACACACACACACACACACACACACACACACACACACACACACACACACACACACACACACACACACACACACACACACACACACACACACACACACACACACACATATAAGGACCTATCTGGATTACCCTCCACATATCAGCTTTGCATTCAGTGTCAGTGACATATTTTATATTCACACAGAGAGTCTGTGCGGTCATTGTCACTGCAACATGTGCTGTCAGATCTTTTGGATCACTGTGGCCCAGCTTTCTTCTACTGAAGCCACAATAACACATGGATGCAGGCCGGCTGGACAGGTTTTTCTGTGACACACCATCTTTAGCTGATGATGTCATGTCCTCTCCCACAACAAATGACAAGTGATTATACTCTATATTTTTGTGTAAATAGCGTTTTTAAAGTTGTATGAGCTTTCCCAGGGTCAACACCTGATTTGGCTTTTTATATCTCTTAACCTTATAAAGATTCAAGCAATCAGCAGTTCTGTATTTGCAGCAAGACCTGAAAAGGAGACGAGAGACAGAGAGAGAGTTAAAAGACCGTCTGCCCTGTATCGCTTCATAGCCACAGGCAGTTGCACAGCACAGGAGAAATGTGCTTACATCATCACATGCGGTCCAGGCATCCTGCAGAGGGCACTGCTAATAGCAGAAACACAGAGCGGAGGAGGCAACCGACCAACCCAGGAGGAACTCGACAAGGCGCTCCCACGCAACTAAGATTTCTGACATTCTTGGCAGCCTTTCAGAGAGGTCAGTCCTAAAGTATTCGAGCAGAGCTAACCTTGAAGAGGGACCATGTTCCAGCAAGCTGAGACCAGAGGCTTAATTCATCTCTAATTAAAGTCTGCATGGGGTGCAGAGATGAATCTCTCTCAGAGAATCCCTAACCCTGCTATACAAAGTAATAGCCCTATGATTTGGACAAGATGTTTTGCCCCAGCAAGCGCCGGGTGATATCATGGCAAATGGATTGCTTGTTTGAATTTTTTTTTCCTCCCTTTAAGTGCAAAGAGGGAGACAGAAGGAGGGAGAGAGATTCTGCGCCAGTCTCCACACTATGACCCAGATAAGGTCCTTGCCGTACACGTGGAACAGATCACAAATGTAACATGCAAGTTTTGGATGTTGGGCACATGGAACAGGGATAGAAAGAGTCATGCAGCCCACGCTCAGGCTCACATCGCCATCATCTCAAGTATGTACCAGGGATAACATTGTAAAGGTCAACTTCCTTGATTGTATGTTCAAATGTGCCAAAGGGGGAATCAGAAGTTACAGCATAAACTCAGTAAACTTCATCATGCCCTATCTTTCTGAGCTATTCTAACTAAATCCACACCCATGACTGCAATGGCACACAGCTGCCTGTTTCAACGTATCAGACCCATCTCACCCTCAGCAACATTTTTCTTGGTGCAATAACAGATAGGAGGATCACATAGCAAATGCCTGAGCAAAAGATGAGAGCTATGAACACACTGACATGAGCCGCATTCTTCTCGTGACTCCTATTGACCACAGTTGCAACTGAATCTTTTTGTTTGTGTGACTCTCTGTGTGTGTGTGTGTATGTGTGTGTAAAGTGTGTAAAGTGTGTGTCTTTGCAGGTTCCAGAGGCGTGGGTAGCCAGCTGCATAGCTGTTCTGGATGCTGATTGGAAGTGAGTGTTGAGCGCTCAGGACAATTATGGAATCATTACCACCGCCATGCCAGAGGCAGAATATGAACACCGTGCCATTTGTCAACCATCCACAGATTTCTAATCAAGCTCACATGTGTTTGTATGTAATTCTTTGTGCGCGCAAATGTGTGTGTGTGTGTGTGTGTGTGTGTGTGTGTGTGTGTGTGTGTGTGTGTGTGTGTGTGTGTGTGTGCAAAGCGGAGAGTCTTGGCATGTTGGCAAGTATGTTTGTGTGCACATGTTTGTGGGGGGTAATGGATGAGTCAAGAACCCGGCCCACTAGTTTCTGTGTATTTATCTAAATGTGTGGTGGTATCCAAAAGGACTACAGGACGTGTGTGTGTGTGCGTGTGTGCATGTGTGGATTGGTAGAGTGTGAGGAATGCCCTGCCCGAGTGCAACTGTCTAAACATGTCCCCGTCAGCTGTCTCTCCGCTCCCTTCATGGAGAAATAACTTACCATGAGTTATTTATTTTTTTCACTGCACCCCACACTATCATCTCACATTGGCTGCTGAGAGGTTGTACATGGGAATGTCCCTCTGTGGCCTCTTTTAGGCTGGAAAAGTGTCTGTCAAGTGTACGGACAAACTGGTGTGGGAGCCTCCAAGAACGGAGGGATGAGAGGCGGAGGGCTGGAAGAAAACACCCCACATCCCACTTTAATCAGCCTTTCTTTTTCTTCCTCTGCTGCCTACAGGAAGCACCTGTAGTCCATCTCCCTGTTGTGGGAAAGGTGCGGTACAAGTGGCATAAATGTTTTAGGAAGATTTAATTAATTGATTCAATGAGTGATAATAGCAGGCAGTATTTATCACAGGTGCATTCGCTTTCATGGCTCGGAACAGCCAACGGCAAAGTCAGCGTAGCGTGGAACTCCCGCTCTTCAAAGAGCAGCACCAGCAGTAAAACGTGTGATCAACTTTCAAAAAATATGAGAAATACTTTTACAATTTGAAACTTTTTTTTGTTGCAAGTTTTGCTCTAGTAGAGTGCATCTGGTTAACTGCACTCTATCTATCCACTCCCTCCCTCTCTAACTAACTGCAACGACTGTTCTAAGGCTTGTGTGTATGCATTAAGTCAGTCACTGAGATATGAGTGTTGTAAGTGCACAAGGGATTAGCAGCTCAAACATTGATCACTGATAAGCTACAAAAAGGGGTAATGCATCTAGTCACTGTCTCTACAGAGTTCTTCCTCTCAGCACTCAATTAAGACAGTTTCTCCATGTAAAACAATACGAAAAAAGAAGCATCGCCCGACCTGATGAAATCCCTGTTTGACATAGCTAACCAAGATCTATCCCAGACAAAAACAAGCCATTACTATTAGTCAAAAGAGATGAAAGACATACCCCAACTGAACACAGTGTTTGAGATTGTAGACTCTGACAGCCATCTGCACTGGTAAGACGGGAACAAACATTAGACACTGATAGCAAAGGGGGTCCAAGTTTCTGATAAATTTGTGCAAGCCACACTTTACGTGGAGGTTGAAAGTGTGCGCAGAAAGAAGTTTGGAAGGGAGGAAGAGAAAGAAAGAAAAAGTGAAGATAGTTTTGAAGTTTATAAGAACATGAAGGAAAAACTAAAATGGGAAAGAATATGAGAGGATCTAAGAGGGGTGGAGGGCCAGTGGGCGAGTTTAGATAAAGGATTTGTGGGAGAGACAAGAGGGAAAACAGAAAGACTGCCTGTCCCTCAGTGAGACAAATTGGCAAGGAGTTCAGAGTAAGCAAACGTCTTCATCTCAAAGCCTGTGGAGCAACGGATGCCCAGGACAAATCAACACGTTGCACAGTTTGCCTGCATAAAACGCAAATACCATCAGCTTCAAAAACCATGAGTTTTCCTTGGAGCATATGAGCAGGGGTTTGCTCCTCTGGGTTTACTGAATTGGTCTGCGAATCGATCACAAAAACAGCATTTCAAAGGATTTCAGGAACTATGGGGTCTTTCTCTTTCACAGGCTTTAACAAAACAGACTCCAACATAGACAGCCCTGCAGACACTTGTGGCTGTGGGGTTCCCAAAAGGCTTAAAGATGTCTCTCGTCTTTTCCCCACCACTCATAAGAGCTCAGTAAAAACAGCAGTATATCAGTCTAGTTCTGTGCACCCAATACAAGGCAAAGACTGAGGAAGTTGGAAGTAGTAAACAGAGAAAAAAGATAGAAGAAAGAAAGATGGGAGCCTAGATGAAACAGGTTTGGACTGAAGCCCAACTCCAGAGAGCAAGATTCAGACGTTGTGGAGGAAGGGGGCCTAATGTGCGTTGGTCACACTGACCGAGCTCAAACCTACATGCAGCAGCTTAGTTAGGACATGTGTTTTGGCTATCAGAGCCATTAAAATCCCATTACACAGTGCAACAACAGAGATCGTAAGCCTTTCTGAGACTTTAAGAATCATTTATCATGTAAATTTACCATGAATGATGTATTTGCATATATGCACATTTAACATTTAACATTTAATGGTCCTGCTGCAATTTATCAGTTTCATAAATTGAGATATAAAATGCATACAACAACTTTAATGATTAATAAGGGGAGATTTTACTGGTGGGGAATGAAGGAAAATGACATTTTTCCAGACCACTGAAGCTTTGCCACTTAGTAAAATTCAGAAAGAGGTCATTGGTTGCTTGTTTCTCATGTAGATTGGCATTGTCAGTTATTCAGTGATTACAAACGATGTTGCATTCTTTACAGTGGAGGCTAATGGTATCCTGACCTACGGGGGAGGAATGCCAACTCTCACCACAGCTGCACACTAAGGCCAAGAGCCAGAGTGGACTCTGGGATTAAAGGTCACCCATTATGTGACTTGATCCTAAACTATCAATGGACACAGGGTCCCAGCCTTTGGCAACCATGCTCTTAATTGGGAATGGCTACTGGACAAACGATAAAGAGAAAGGATCAGAAAAGAACTAACAGCACAAGAATAACACACTTGGTTTTTAGAGAAGAAGACAAAAGTATTACATGAAGATGATCAATATGTGTGTGCACTATTCGATGGTAATTTTAAATAAATGTACATGTTTCTGATGCACCAAGCATACTAATGTAAGAACAAGAAGTACTACCCTGAGCCTTCCGCTTAGCACTTATTGTATTCGTATTAGTTTGTTTCTATACTTTTGCTCTGGTTTATGCTCTTAGATGCTTGTTTAAGAAAGGAGATGCACTTATGACTTCTGGTGACTAGTAGTTCTCTTGAATACCTATGTTGAATACACTTATTGTAAGTCGCTTTGGATAAAAGCGTCTGCTAAATGACTGTAATGTAATGTAATGTAATGTAAATGTAAGCAGGGGAAAAAGCAAGCAAACAACACACAAAGTCATATTTTCAGGACTTTTAGGAACAATACATTGACATTCATTTCCTGGAGACTTACCCTAGCCCTAACCATAACCGCTACCACCCTCATCCTAACCCTTACCCTGACCTTAACCTAAACCTATCCTTACCTTACTCTAACCTTAAACAAAGACTTCACCGTAAAATGTAATGATTTACACTATGGGGATGTGCATTTGGTCGTCATAAGGAAGAGGAGTCCCCACAATGTGACTGTGTAAACAGATTTATGTTCCCACAACACGGGTAAAACATGCACACACACACTTACTAACACACACATATGTGAATGGGTGTTTGACAGGCAAGCTTTTATGACATTTGTCATACAGGAAACAACAAATGCAGAACTTACAGTGCTCATTAATTAGTATTGTAGAGTCTAAAATAGAACATTTTCTGTTTCTCATTAATTATTATTGACTGTATTTCTTCCAGAGGAGGCACTACTCACATGACAAACACATCCAGTCAACTAAACAGATAATGAGCAATTTTTGGTAAGTATCTGGAATTGTTAGGTCATTAGGACTCAGGGCTGTGTGTGTGAACCAATTTAATTGCAACCCCTGGACACAGGCATAAACTCTGTAAATAACCCAGCCACTTCATTAATGTGTTCATCATTATCCCATTCCATCATCTGGATGGAAATAGCTCTTTTGGTATTGCTTTAACCCCAAGGAGCTAGCTAAATAACAATTTATCAGAGTGAACCAACTACTGAAATATTCTTTACTAGTAAAAACTTAATTGCCAGTGGACCCATAAATTTGTGTTTCCAAGCTGTGAGAATCGGGGGGTGTAAATGCCCATAAATGTGGAGTCACCTCCACAATGAGCAGGAGACAGAGCAACACAGGGAGAGCCTTTGCATCGGCCCATTTCACACTTCATAAAGCAGCGACATATTTATTCCATTCATACTCGTATGTCTCTTCACCCAGGTAACGGCTATACAACTTGAAATGATTCATTTGCACAGTCATTTTCCCCACTTAGTTTTTGGGTTTAGGTGCAAGTTTCAGAATACTGCATTGTGCGACAATGTTTTTACCTTGTGTTTTTATCTCACTGCAGGGAATGAGCAGGGAATTACCCCTTTCCCTTAACTACAACCTTTAAAAACCCAAACACACACTGCTTAGAACGAGGCTGTAAAAATATGCAGTGAAACGGCCTGGTAAATATCCCACCTCAGGTCGAGCAATGTGCATTAGGCAGAAAGAAAAACACATAAACAGCTTCCTTTTCTTTCCAAATTAGTCAACATTTTATATAACAATTCATGATAAAGACATACAAAGCTAATCAGGAATATAATTTGTTCCTTTGAGAGACATGCAGAGTTGAGGTCAAAAGGGTAAGCCTCAGGTAAATGCGAGGCAGTGGGAGTACACACTCCTGCCTCTTATTCCTGTCTGATTTAACAGAATCCATAGGGGGCCTGTGCTAAACTCAGCAGGGATGTGAACCTTCAGGAGTGGGAGAATGAGGGGCTGGTGTTGTACTTAGGCTTCATATAATGACCAACAAGCCCCCCCTCTTCTTCAATCCCCCACTCCACCATTCCTGCCCCAATTCTATAGGCTTGACCACTAAAACCCTCATTCAACCTGTGTATATGAGAAACCTTTCTTCTCCCTTCACTCTTTCCCTTCTCCAGTTCGGTACTCCCTCACTCCAGTGAGAGGCAGGTCCTTTTCAGATGGCTGGCCGGGCTCCCGCTGCTTTATGGGGAAGTATTGTGATCCCGCAAGCTCTCTCAGGGGGGATCAGCACTTACGAGGGCCGATAGAGCTGCTGATTTGATCTTCTCTTCTTTCACAGCCTTTCTCGAGTTTTCATCAAAACTTCTTGGCACACTCGCCATGGGAAGCCTCGGCGCAAATGTGATTCTCCGTGTCCGTGAAACAGACATCATCTGTGACAGTGGAGACACTGATGAGGACGGAGATACTAGAGAGAATAGGGGCTGAACTTCACATCAACCCAGCCACATGAAAGCAGGGGAACTCTAAATATTCAGCAATGCTTCAAACAGTTCTTCCAATATTTAAAAGCTATTCCATCCCTACAGACAGTCATCATCATTTTAGTGAGCTGCATGAATCATACGTTTGCCCTTGCAAAAGTTCAATCACTTTAAAGGGGCATTAAATAATCTATGAATTTAATCAACCTTTTTTCAGCTCAGCTTCCAAAGAACAAGAGCTCTAAGGCATTGTTTACAGTGGACTCTAATTTTCATCAATAATCTGTGTTGGAGAGTACAGAAGTTAAGAGTACAATGTATAAATAGTCTAGTCAAAACATCCATCAAATAATAATGTAGCATGTCAAACACAGTGTATCATGTATACTTAACATTACTGCTGACTGTTTTTCACACAAGCAGCACACTATGCCTCATTGGCCAATGAAAAAAGGATTGTGTCTGGTTCCATGTTTGGCAAAGTCTTATTACTGTTACATTTTTAGAAAGAAAGAAAAGCCTGTCCTTATATTTTTGTTATTGGTCACCAGTTTTGCAATGAGAATCTCTGTTCCCAGATATAGGCTGCCTAATTAAATAGTTGATTAGCATATACATGCGAGTGGCCTAAGGAAGTATCTAGGCGACAATTATTGCTGACTATATGCTACTTGCATAGGATACACTCGAGTCACCGTGGATACAGTTCTTACAACTCTGCTCACAGTTGTGCAGCTCTGCATGCATTCAAACACAATTTAAGCATGCAAGCAAATTTTCTCACTTTGAAATATCAGGACACAGCTCCATTGGTAGTTTTTTTGTTGTATTTTATCGTTACTCATTTATGCTTTTCTTTTAATCCCACTGGTCGGATTACCAGTGGGTTGAAAGTTTGTTGGTTTGGACACCTGGAAGCCACTGTTTGCTAACACTCACAGTCATTGGCTTTCACAGTTTAAATTGCTTGATTCATGTCATTTGTGCTTGATTTTGAGGAATGTTCTCGAAAATATGAATTGTATGCAAAAGTGTGCTACTTTATTGATTTAGGATATATCAGCAGCACTGCAACACAGCTAGAAGGGTTTGCTATTGGTAACCAAAGATGCTATATAACAAAGATTAAGCATTACAATCTCGGCCAGTGGTTTTAAAGATATACAAACCTCGCTGGGAAGTTTTTGAGAACGTCATGTTGATGGATGAAAGCATATTGGGTTATGTACATAGTGTATTTATATTTTCTTTCACTAACATGAGATTTTTTTTAGCTAACAGTCATATATACACCGTTACAATAAATAGTTAGCTAGGGCGTTCACAAACTTTTGTTGCCAGATCCCTCAAGAGTGTGTTGAGATGGAGAAATGGTCATTTTCTCCAGATGTATTTGTCTGAAAAATTCCATTTTCATGTCAGAATGTTTGGATATAATGTGGGATATATGGGTCCATTATTTATGGTGACTGTGGAGCGAAATAATCAAACATAATTTGAGTTCACATTCACTTCTCCCACTGGTCTGAACAGACTCAGGACCTGCCGCTAGTCCTAAAGGGGCGGGGCAACCCAAGTGACTCAGACACAGGAAGCTTACTCTCAGTGGAATACTACGTTCTAAACTGACTCTTTGGTAACAATGCTGCGGGCAACATGTCTGCTTGTACAATTGGCATAATGGAAGTGGGGGGACGTTCTTACAGAAAGGACGACAGAAAATTTGTTTTCAAAGCCAGAAAGTAATTGTTGACTAAATAGTCAACAGTCAACAACTTTTCCACATACATTGTTCCATGAAAGTAAAAACACATTTCACCTTTACAGGACTAGTGCCTGACAATGTCACTGAGTGAAGCAGCACAGACTTGCTGTATTGTGCTTTGATATCCTTGTGGATAACAGCAGAATGCAACAGTTATTGTAAACTGATAGTGAAGGCTTATGCGGGGAAATCCCATTGGCATGGCCGGCATTTACTGGTAAACCAAAACACAAAGCCAATAATCTCTGTGTCATTAAGAGTGATTTTCCTCCACTCACCCTAATGTGATGACAGAGATAAAACCATGTTGGTCTAACTGTACACAGGAGAATGAGAGGCGCTGGTAGCCAGACAAATAATGACAGTGCTAACAGGAACTGACTCAACATTGTGTGTCCTAATGGCAACACTGACATTGCATGTGAGACCTATCAATGGGGAATATAGTTTCTAAATTCCACCATTGAAGGTTTAACTGAGAATGTGTAATACTTTTTAAAAAGCTGAATTTTAAACAGTTAAGTACCAAAAATCAAATGTGAAGAATACTTGACAACACAGAGGTTGTGCCCTTTTGTTCTATTTTCTTTTTAGGGAATTTTTACAGGGTCATTTAAATCATCACGTACGTCCATAACGATGTGTTCCAAAGCGCCTACCACCAGAGAAAAGGAGCTCTTAAACAGCACTTTTCACAAAGATAGCTTTTAACAGAGCAATCAGTGGTTTGCTACATGGAGGGGTGCTGCGCAGGTCATGCGTTCATTTTAGAAACAAGCAGAAAGTTGTCACACTTACCAGAGAGAGAAGCCCTAGTGTAATTAACACATTGGCAGATAACCCCTGCAATCTCCCCAGATACTGAGACTTCCGCTTCTCCTCACACGGCCTTGCACGATTGTCTCCACTCCTTTGAGGGCCTTGTTAAACATGTTTGTTTTGGTTTTGACAGGTTTCTGTCACAGACAGACAGAGACAGGGTAAGGCCAACTATCTTCCCAGTTGTTCTGCAGTTTGTTTAGTCAGTCTCTGTGTTTCAGGAGCTTAATAGCTTCCTCTACTTTCTTATGCCTACATTTGAAGCTTAGAGCCCCATGTCTGTACAAAACACAGCTAAATGAGTCCAAGGATATCACACGTCTGTGTTCAAGAAAAACTAGATTTTTCTCCCTGTGTGCCTTTGTTGTAGTGTACTTTAATAATTCTGGAATGAGCCATTGCTATCCTATGGTGCAACAGTCGCTTAATGTTTCATAAACGTCATTTGGAAGTAATTCAGTAAGCACCCACATGAAAAAGAGATGAAATACATATTGCCAATGGGTATATTAACACCTGTCACATCAGACCAATATCATATTGCACTGCCGTAGTGGCGAAGATTTCTATTATTTTCTCGACTCCCAAAACATCACCTTACCCTCTCAATCTAGCAATATAATTACCTCATCAAATAAAATATCCAGAAAGCCCCTCAAATAGGATTTGTGAAAGTGGGGAAAACAAAACAACATAAAAAAAAAAAAGAGAAACATATCATCACATCCAACATATGTGAGACGCGTGACGTTTAGAAGTCAGGGGAGCAAAGCCTTGAGGGCATACAATCAATATTACATTTTCCATTGCCACCTTCATAGCTATTGTAAATGGCTTGTGTCAAAAATAATAACAGGTTGTATCAGGAACCTTGGGTTTGCAATTTCGCTTCTAGTGCTTGGAGGCCCCGTCTGCTCTCCCTCCCTTACTCCAGCACCACTGGGTGTTAATGACGCCGTGGTGGCAGACACTTCTCACACCACAGCTGACTTTTTTTTTTCCTTCAGCCCCTTCCTTATCTCTTTACTTGTGACAGTTCTGAGAACTGCTGGAAAAATGTGTATGTGTAAGAAAACGCTTAGTACTAGAGATGATAAGCCCTTTGTGCGTGTTTGGGCGTTCAGCCAGTAACATTAGCAGTATTATTAGCAGGACTGGAGAGATTAAATCTATTCTCACTTCTGTTGTCATAGCACTCTAGGCAGCAATAAGCAAGATGAGATGCAGTAATATGCACACTACAGGGACAGACTCCTCTTCACTGGAATCAGAGCTACTTTAACTTCTTCACAGAGAGAGGTACTTAACTGAATTATTTTTTTGAAAAGATGAGTTGATTGCTTTAACGCATCCAGCCATTATTTCAGGTACAGAGTTATACACACCCACATGCAAAATACAATATGGCGAAGTCGTCAAAAAGAATGTAGTTACACCCATGTAAAATATCTTTTCAGTCACTTCACTCTCCTTTAAGCTCTGTTTTTGGTCTCTACCAACTATGTGGAAAACTACCTGAGTGTACCTTGTTAGGTAGCATACAGTGTTTTAGAGCTTTTTTGCCAAAAAGCCGGCCATATAAAGCTCAGCAGAGTTGAGGGGAACCAGAGTTGGGTAATCATTCTCAGCGGACAAGAGCGACCATCTTCACATACAAGTAGTCATGTGATCCATTGTTAACTCCGCCAAGGAGGTTATGTTGCTGGTTCAGTTTGTTTGTTTGCTTGTTTGACTGTGTGTAAGCTGGATAACGGGAAAACTACAGGCCCAGTTTTCATGAAACTTGGTGGAGCATGTGGCATGGACCGAAGATGAACCCATTCAATTTTGGAGCTGATACTTCTCACTTTTTTTAACAGTGTCAAATAGGGAATGGCTTTGGCAGAGGTCTGCGCTCTCTGAGTGCCCTTCTAGTTAATATAATGATATTGATTATAGCTGCTTTAATAGCTCACAACAAGCTTCCAGGCTTCCCTATTTTCTATATCCAGAATTACTGTCCTGATCTCACAGATAACTTTGAAGAAAATGTCCAGTTCAGTTCCATTTCCACTGATAGCAGACCCTGTAATCATAAGGCTGGTTGAAGCAACGCCCCATCATCATCATTTTCTCAAACAATATGCATAGCTAAGGCCAGTTGTCAAAAAAGTTTAGGTAAGGCAAACAACATGATCAAATTTCAAGTCATTCTTAATCACATACGTTGAGTTTTGTGAGGATTTAATGGATGTCAAACCCTCCAACAGGCCTCAATATCATACAGAGATCATTTCTGCTGCAGAGACT
The DNA here is from genome assembly GCF_027596085.1 of Anoplopoma fimbria. NCBI lineage: Eukaryota > Metazoa > Chordata > Actinopteri > Perciformes > Anoplopomatidae > Anoplopoma > Anoplopoma fimbria. The sequence goes on from NC_072463.1 coordinate 22,502,038, forward strand.
CAATTAAGCACTGTCTGCTCCTTGCCAAAACAGTAGGTTGTCACACTTTTAGAAACATCCCCTTTGAGATGATGGTGTCCATCCCCCGCTATGTGATAAATGAGTTTCAGCAAAGAGTGCTATTGAGGTGTGCAAAAAACCCAAAGTAATATAGTATGACAGAATGATGCCGAGGCCAATCATCAAGTCGACAGACAGGAGCCTGGCAGCGCTGGCTTTTGTATGTGTAGTTCTTTTCCTTTGGCTTCCAGAGAGGCTTTTTTATACCCGTGCCTCTGTCTGTGCAGGGCTTTAAATTGTTCTCCCTTATCGGTAGACTGATCTGCAGGAAGTCACAGAATCCCAGCTTATCTTGGCTAATTGTTGATGTGTGATGTGTGTGTGTGTGTGTGTGTGTGTGTGTGTGTGTGTGTGTGTGTGTGTGTGTGTGTGTGTGTGTGTGTGTGTGTGTGTGTGTGTGTGTGTGTGTGTTACAAGCAAAGGAGGAGGGGACTTGAGAGGGTGCCAAATGCCGCAGGATGCACCAGAGCACGTCGGGACAGGAGAGGCAGTGGCACCGGCAAGACTGACAGACACAACACTAACATCTGACGGAAACAAACAACACAAGCGCACACACAACAACGCCCCATACAGAAACTGACGGAAACACCCAGGGCATAGGTGACATTTAATCCATCCATCACATTTGAGCCAAAAGGCAGATGTCAAGGATGCTCAAACCTTGTGTGTGTGTGCACTGTTTGGGGGGGCTAAATATGAACACGGAGTTGATTAGTGACATGTAAGCGTTTCAAAGGATGCTCCTTAATGTCAAATTCAACATAAAGGGTTAGTTTGACAGAATTTGGAGATTCTTTTTTTTTTCCACTTTGTCATTTAACAAAAGCAATTACTTATTGTCTAATCGCTGTGCACCGAAGAGATGTGCAGCATCCAGTTGTGCAGCAGAGCTCAAAAGGGTATCTTAAGGAGGTGATAAAAAGGTCTGTGACCTTCCACAAATGAAAGCAACCACCCCCCCCCATTTTTGTGAGCTACGGCCATGGAGAGTGTTGTATGAAGGAGAGAGTGGGTGGTCTGTCGCTGGGTTCATGCACCTCTCTCTCTACAAACAGCCCAAATTTACATCTTTTTAATGGCTGCAGTGTCCACTGGCTGTTGTAAATCAAAAGAGAGGTTTTAACCTCCAGAAGCCAGCGGGGGTTAAAGCTGAGGGCAACGGCCACTGCTGTTTTGGCCTAGGACGGAGCAAATGGACACCCTTGAAAACAACATGCCTAAGACTGATAGAGGGCATTTGAGTTACTTTTGCCTTACAGTAGCTGGTGAACATAGAGTAAATCAATGAAAAAATAAACATTATGTGAAGATATGTAGGAATACAAATAAAACATACAAACAGAATACACACAAACTACAACATATGACTTCAAATATGGCCTGTTTTAGTCAAATAGATTCTGATACTGACAGCAAACGGTTAAATCATGCTTACTGGGAGCTTTTAATGACGAAAGCCATGAATGAAATCCAGAAAATAAATTGTGCTTGTTTTACCCTTTCCGCTCCATATTAATGCACAATACTTTTCCCACTGGCATTTCCCTCCGCCATCATAAAGGGCATTCACACATAGTGAGATCTCCCGGGCACAAATGAGCAATCAGCATAAGAGAAACACACCTGGTAAGGCTCAGTAGTTCTCTTAAAGGCCATTGGCGCACCAGGAGAATTGGCGTCCTCATAATTGAGATCCAGGCAAATTATCCTCATTTGATTGTCTAATGACCATCTGAATGAAATCCCTACCATAATAAGAGTCCTATTTGACCAGGCGCTGCAGGAGACCGAAGTGTCAGTCAGACGCTATCCTTCTGTCTTTGCATTATTAGAATTCTAAATGTCGCATGAATATAAGCAACACAATCACATGATTGCTGAGTTTTTGCTGGATTTTGTCCCAATGAAAACATATAGAATAACCTTTAGGGTCTGAGTTGGAGTATAATCAAATTAAAAGAAAATATATTAAAAGAAAAAAGTATGCAGTTTTCTTATGTTAAGACTAGCTGAAAAACATAACTCCTGACCAACAATACCATTGACACTGTACAAAAAAGAGAAATTGAGATTGATTAGAAGCTTCAAGCTTCAATTTTTGACCTGTCAAACCATAATTCCAATTCGTCACTGCTTCATCAATGTTGATGGGGCCATTTCCGAACCAATTCTCTGAGCAGGAGAAACATGGGCTTGACCTTATGCAACAGTATAAAACATCGCTTTACCCACCACCATGATTCTCCATCCACATGTAGCAGAGCTCAAATGAAGTATCGATTATGATCTAGCAAATATGGCGAGGTAAAGGAATGACACCGCACTTAGGGATCATTGCACAAATGTACCCTAAATCACAGAAATGGAGGCAGGGTAGTCACTGGCATGGATGTCGGTCTTTACGAGGGCGGAGTACTCGTGCATTCACTCAGTGTTTAATCAATGGATAAAACTGTCTATCCATTCACGTATTGATGTTTCCTATGACAACTGCTTATCCACGTAGAGCAGGGAGACACCAGAGGCCTTTCAATCATCGGCGAGCTGAAGGGAGCTCTGAGAGGAAGAGGTTGGGCTGAGATACATGAATCTCTAATACTGGATTCATGCTGCATGCTCAATTATTCCACCGCCGCGGTGCAAGTTAGAGCCAACGAGGAGTCAATCACCACATACAGAGCACGGGTTCTGCCACTGTGTGAGAGCTCGACTTGGTCATTCCCTTACAATGGCAGTTAATCAATATGGATCCACTCCTTTTGATCTGCTGCCTCTGACCAACAACAATCACTAACAGCAGTGTAATTGCGATGAGCATAATGGTGCCCATTCATATCACCCCACACCGGAGGAGGAGGAGGAGGAGGAGGAGGAGGAGGAAGAATGAGAGATGGCATTCTGCCTGTAGACTAGCTCTGGCTTGAAAACTTCCTCACACACATATGAGCACACTTCTGCATCATCATGCCCCGTGGTATTGTGGGATATACAGTCAGTCCAGTCACCTTATTAACGTCATGTTTAGACACATATCGACCTGACTGCAGTGGCGATCAATCTGTGGTAAGGAAAGACAATAATGCAGAGTTCATCCCCACGTTGTCTTATGTCTCTAAGGCACTTAACATGTGTCTTATACTTGTAGAAAATAGTATAATAATTTCCCGTCGCTATGCTTGGTAGCACTAAATGATTGAATTCATATCAATTAAATGTATCTGTTATTGACTATAAAGTAAAGTATTTGGGACATTTTGCGAAGAGCAGCATTTCATAAGCACAAAATGAATGCAGACTTAGATTTATTGAGTGCTAAAAGGAGTCATATATGATGATGACAGCCTGCTCACATTCTAACAGGAACAGGATCACTTAGCGTTTGATGACTAATATGGCTTCTTAATCTCTTTGACGTCGTGAACCTATGACAGATCTATGAGATGATGGAACAGACCGGTAACATAATAAAGGCGCCCCTTCTTCTCACTCAGCATCTCTCATATTAATATTTTCATCCTGTAATAACTAAAAGCCATTTCATTACTCATTAATCAGTATCTGAAGCCGCCGCTTTCCAGTACACATGGAAATATGATCCTTACGATTTCACAGGAAGAGCAATGCGTAATGACCCTGCAGCTGGCGGGGGTAATAAAACACAGTATGCATGTTGTCTTTCAAGAAAAACTTACCTAGGCATACCAAAACAACAGACAGGCCAAAGTGATATACTAGACTCGTTCGAACAGTAAGAGACAGACATTGCATCGTCGTCACGTTTCTTCCAGGCCTCTGTGACAATCAATACTCACCACAACAGCTATAAAATATGTGGAATCAGCATCTACGAAGTACGAGAGCGACAACATTGATTTGCAGAAGGCTCGTTCGTGCATTCAAGGGATTTTAAACAGTGCACAATATTCCCAGTCCGATCACTTGTCAAATCCATATCAAGTTGTGGGCTTATCAGTTTTGGTGTTTATTAAAGTGAATGATAAACAGGATAGGTCAGCATAAAAACAACGCCACCTGAAAATGGAGAGACATTGAATCTGATTTATGCATATGGTCATCTGTGTCTAGAAGTTGTTTTGTGTGTGTGTGTGTGCGTGTGTGTGTGTGTGTGTGTGTGTGTGTGTGTGTGTGTGTGTGTGTGTGTGTGTGTGTGTGTGTGTGTGTGTGTGTGTTTTCGTAGTGCGTTTAAATCAATGGTCATCCCCTGATACAAGATGGCCTCATAAATCATTGTTTGTTGATCACTTGTCAGGAGGCAGGGGCCTTATGGCGTTCTCCTAATTATTCCAGCTCACAGCCCCACTGGATGAATAAGGACAGGAATGCCAAAGAAAATCAAGGCAGCGGACTTTACAGAAATATGGCCATAAAGGGGGATTAGTTTGGATGGATGAGGTGGGGTTGCAGGAGCCTCGTGAGCAAGCGTGTGTGTGGGTGGTGGGGTTGGGCGGGTTGGATTCCAGAGTGCACTGAAGTTAGAAATCTAGTGTATGAGATATCAGTCACGCAATTCCAGTGCGCTAAGGGATTCTGTCATGGCAGGACCAAGCCGGCTGCCTGATTGAAATTGAAAAAAACAAAAACTAAATCTAATATTGTGACCATTCAATCACTTTGATGCCTTGTATCTCTCTTTAAACGCAATTTGAACACCTATTTGTTGACACTCACTGTCGACTCCTTGGTGGTATTACCTCCATGGACAACAAGTCTACAGTCCCAGTTTGGCTTTTGAGGCGTAAAAATCCAGAACTGCCAGACCTGACAAAGATGGCTGAACGTTTCCCTTTTTTTTTCTTTTCATGCTTGCCTCGGTAACATTACGAGCAAACGTGGGAAATGTAAAATCCAGTTTTTGAGTACGGAACTGTGTAATGACAAATGCTGTCAAACGGTAGGACTAAGTGGCCTGGGTATAGTATTGGCTTTCAGTGTCATTAACTTTTCAGCAGTAAGCAGGTTTCTGTCGCCACTGACCAAATTACTTTAAATGCACGGCAATTACACGGTTGAGGAAGGCGCTTAAAAGATGAGTAGAGTATAGTTTCTGTAGTAAGACCTAATGGGATTATTAGTGAGTTTTTATGAGAGGGGAACTTGCCGCTCACAGTAATAATGGAAGTGGGATTATATGTTTCAGTGATATACTGTACCAGCCAGCTGGTCCTCATGTTAATTACTGGATTGTCCTTTCTAATTAAGAAATCTGTAAAGAGGAGTTTAATAATTCATCAAATCACAGTGGCACAATTCCTTGTATTACTCTCTCCTCTTCCCTTTATACCCATTTAGATTTTTATTTATTTTTTACCTCAGTGGCTCCCGTTTGCAGGCATGGACGCTGTAGTACCTCGTTACTCTGAGTTAAAAATGTGTTAGCTTGAGGCTTAAACATGGCCTTAGCATGTTTAAATCATGCTGAGCATATCACAGAGGCCATGCGGGCTATTCCCTTTGATATATATTTGCAGCATAATATGTGGTTTTGAAAATCAATGAGCACTCCTCTTTTGATCCCAGTTGTGTCCCTCATCCCACCACTAAAAATAATGCAAGACCATCCTGCCACAGAGGTGAGTCTAGCTCATACAAACATAACATGTACAGAAGTACAGCTGCATGGGTCTTGTGTGAACAGCAATGACCAAGACTCTTGCTTGAGTGATTGAATGTAGATTGAACCTGTGGTGTAATATATGCCTTACACAGGTGTGTATGAAAGGGATATCAGTTACACACATGTACCCAGTTTAACCAGGACCTTGTTGGCCACTGCCTTGCACAGTGTTTTCTAAACAGTATAGTTCTTGAGTGATTTATTTAGATATTTACTTATTTATTTGTGGTCGGAAAACAAAAGACTAAAAATTACTATATTTATTAAACTAGTTTGTTGCCCTAAAATTGGTCCTTTAATTAAATAAATTTCTATGAATTAAAATCGAACAACATGTAAGATGTAAAGAAAAACACATATGGTGTTTTAGAATAAACTAGAAATTTGATTTGAATATGTGAAAATAACTTGTCTCTGTTCTGTAGGGTCTCAGGTTAGTGATCCATGTTTTCATCAGGTCCAATATGAAATATCTGAAGGAGGGAAAATGTAGGTCATTCAGAACACCATCAAACAGCAGCACTCAGGCAGCAGCATGCAGGCACATGTTTGTCTCCAGTGTTTGTGAGGACATTCTCACCGCCTGTGGGTATTTGTAATGACCCAGTGACAGCATTTCTCTGCTGGCGGCTGAGGTGCTCAACGAAATGAATAACTCTGACCAGCCAGGAGAGACGCAGTGGGAAGGCAAGTGTGTGTGTGTGTGTGTGTGTGTGTGTGTGTGTGTGTGTGTGTGTGTGTGTGTGTGTGTGTGTGTGTGTGTGTGTGTGTGTGTGTGTGTGTGTGTGTGTGTGTGTGTGTGTCAGCAGTGTTTGTGTGTATCAGTGGTGAGGAGTGGGGCTACATGTCACATCTCCTCAGACACTATAGCTCCCGTCCCCACCGGCTACAAACAATATACAGAAAGCCAGAACCTCCCACAGTGACTGTGTGCGCCACATATGTGGCAGAAGCGTGTAAAATGTGTCTCTACACTGTTCTTGTTTGTCCCCTTGACCGGGTCACATGTTCCTCTGGTTAAGGCCTCACAGTCTGTGTCGTGATGGGGACGCTGGGCAGACAATAAAATCAACCTATGGATCCCATTGGGAGGAGATGGGAACTGCCAACTGTGTGCTTTACTCCCAGGAATACAGATGTACTTGCTTGTGCCCAAACCTTCATTAAAGAGTTATTTCAAATCCAAACTAAATGATTTGACCGTACTGTGATGAAACATATTAATGCTGGTGTTCATATTGACATTCCAAATTGGCATTTCATCGTTGAAAATGGCTCAAAACAGCATCTAAAGCAGACGGCAGCGAGAATGAGGCGCTACAGTTTGCGCTGGCTGAATTCAAGTCAGTACCGCCGCGACAGTCCGTCTCTGAAGCCGGCGCCCGCTCTCCTCCCGGCAAAGTATTCTCCCAGCGCATGGGAGTGAGGCGGAGGGACTGCAGGGAGTAATTCTTGTCTCATTTGTGGTCTAATAAACAGTAAATCCATCACATTCAGTGCGCGATGCCATATCGGTATTTTCCACGCTACTGTAGCGGAAGTGACCGGGGTTTCATCTCTTTGCCCCTTCCCCACTTTTTCTGCATTTTTCAAAATGATGCGGTGGGTCCACTTAGGCTCAGACCTGGGAGTGGAGTTACACTATCAGATTTAGTTTTTGGTGTGCTGTTTTTTTCATGAACATACCATTTCTCCATAATGGATATTAACTCAGCATAATGCATTTGAATTGTTCCACCATATACATATGAATTATTCAACAGTGTGATCCGTTTTGACCTTTTTGGGGGGGTTCAACATGCACTGGAGGGCATAGGGGGGGAGGAAGTTTTTTTCAAGTCCCACTCAGCTCCTGGCACATTTTCATTTATCCTCTCCATCTCTTACAATAACATCTGAAGTTGTCTCCCTATCTAAAGTTGGACAGAGCCATTAAAATCTACATGCAGTTAATGGACTTTTTGGCAGGAGTTGTCATTTTATAGATGCAATCCAGAGCGGGAATTACATGTCTGAGTGTCTCTTTTGCTAATTAGTGGGGTCAAACATCCATCTGGCAACAGTTTAATGTTTCTGTTTTGGTAAAATATGTATTGCTTTACCACGAGTACAGATTATTCTGAAGACTGCAGCTCTAAACTTGTTGTGCCATAATTTGGAATACATGTTTTCTACAATTGCTCAACACAATACATTACACAGTTTGTTGGTGTAATTTATTACAAGATTTGTCATTGTCTCTGTGACTAGAAATGTGTGTCAACATTTCAACTTGACTGATTGCAGAACATAAGCGCATTAAGTCCTACAAAGCACCTAAAAACATCTGTTTTCAAGAATATCCCTCTCATCAGTTTTCTCACAAGCGCAAACTTACAGAGGCATAGAGAGCATTTTATTAAAGACAAATGCTCACAACGTCTCAGAATGTTAATCAAGCCTGCTTAGCTCCATCCACATCCACATTCACATTCATAATTCATTCTAGAAGGGGTTTGTGTTATGTTCTTCACGTAGACTGTGTTGAGGAGGAGGCAGAGGGGCCCGCTATCAAAAACCTTGCAGGATAGCAATCATTAGAACCTTAGCCCCCCTGGTAAGAGAGCCATGCTTCCTGTAAAGGGCCCCAGAGGATTCAGTGTGCTAATTATTTACTGAAGCAGCAAAGACTATCAAATGAGACCCTGCGTCGAGTCTAACTGTGTGGGGGTACCCTGACAGTGTAACCTGGGTAACATGCAAATGGGGAGAGAGAGAGAGAGAGAGAGAGAGAGGGGGAGGGCAAAAAAAAAGAGAGAGAGAGAGGAAACACAGTGTGTATAATGGTCAGAGTGCACTGGAGGAGTCAAGGTTCACTGGTGAGTCGGGAAAGGTGGGGCCACTGAGGGGCACAGCAGCAGAGTATTAGATTTCAGATGCATATGAATGACCAACTGCTGGCTCTGCTCTAGCTTTAGGGGGAAATTGCATGGGCTCCCCTTGAGCTGCAGTTTTGAATCTAGATTACTGCCTGACTTAATCCTGCGGTGGGTAGGCAGGGGGTCATGAATGTCTGTTGTTGGTATCATCAAAGTGAAGACTTGAAGAGGAGCAGGGTCCTTCTCCCCAACTGAGTTTTAGTAAAACTATATCACCATGTTGTGTGTGTCATGATCAGAACCAGCATGCTCAATGGTCGGAGCTATGCTCAGTCCCTGCTGATTTTCTGCATCTCGCTGGCCCCCGAAACAAACCAAAAATGTAACGAGCAGACAAACAACCTCACGCACACGCTCACACAATCCCTGACTCCTAAAAACGGGGGATGGGGTAACGCTGAAGTCTTAAATCCATGCATCTGGGCAAAACGCCAAACAGACTCTCCTCAGCAGATACACACACGCAATAAGAGGGCACTGAGCTCTGATAATATACTATAATACACTCCATTTGATGAGAGGGCAACAACATTATCTGGTCAACAAGTGCATATAAACACATATGGGTGGGTAGAATTTATAAAGCAATAAAAACTAAACTAAATGAATGTAACTTAATAAAAACACACATTCTCATACTCTAATGTGGATTCAAATGTGATTTACCACAAACATGCTGTATACATTATGACCCATTATGACCCTGTTTGACAAACATAGTGGGGTTATTCCCTGCTTCTTATTGGAGAGTTGAAGGAGCTCCCGCAGCTGCTGTAAATCTCCAAGATAAATATCTAGCATGAAGTCACAATTAATTCCAAACAAGGTTATGTAAATGTTAAACTGACCGCAATCAGGCCAAAGACTTGCGGATGTCATTACAAGTGGGCCCTGATTACACTGAGCCAATTATTTTAGCCTTTTTTTAAACCCAAAAAGCTCAATTTATTGTCTCTCGAACATTGAGTGGTGCACACAGCACATATTGAACCCCAAAACCTGCAAAATGTCACCCAGGACACTCCATTCAATTAATGTAATAGTCTAGAGTTGGGTTTGAAAAGGGAAGCAGGTGTGCAGCCGAGTTCCTGCCCTCTAAACAGATAATTCACATGACTGATGCGCGACCTCCAGCAGCTCCCCACAAAAAAAAAGTGACCTTCTCCCAAAGAGATCCTACCACGTGTCAGAACATTTTCTGGGAGGAGTGATTGAACTGTTTGTTTCTGTGTCGACGAGACAATAGCACCGCCAGCTTAAACCGCTCTTGACAACCTGCTGTGTCTGCTTTCAGAACAGCAGCTCCCCCAAACTTCCTTTTCAATGTCTCATTGCCTTCGCTAAATAATGAAAAACTGCAATGAGGTTGTGAATGGAAAATTAGGCAGCAGCAGACCGTGTGGGTTACTTGCTTCCAGCTACACACTTATTATCTGTTACACCGCCTGTTTTGTATCCAAGCCACATCAAGTTAAATCTGAGTTTATGTCTGGTTCATATGAACGGCACTTTTTCCACACTCCCTCTCTCTGTCTCTCCATTCACTCTCGTCCAGTGTCTGTGTGCACATGTGTGTATTTGCCAGAGTGCTAAAACACCACGAGGGAAATGGGCCTTTGCCACACCCCCACCCCCCTCCCTTCTCACAAATGTGAAGGTATAGTAAATATCAGTGCAGCCAATTGGGCCGATGCTCCCTCCCTGGCTCCCTCCGAGCAAATGGATAGCCATCAACAGCAGCAGGAGTCGCCCCGGGCCATCACTGGAGCAGAGGACACAGGGGCTGGACTGTTGCTCAGGCAGGCAATTTCGCAAACTAATTTTCCCTTACTATCATCTACTGAACTGCGCAACATTATTAATAAATACGTTTAATGTCATTATAAGGACCTAGGCATTCTATAATTAAATATATATTTTTCCAATCTGGATTTAAAAGACAATAAATTATATTTATGGTGCAATTTGCTTTTTACCTGTTTGGATCATAAGACTCAAAGGCGACCGACTGACGTGTGTCATTTTAAAACTCTGTCACACTGCTTGAAGGATCTGTAAAGCACTGGCTGTGCCTAACACCGTGACATGCTTGTGTAACAGAGCAGGGGGAGAGGGTCTTGCTCAGACAGAAGGGGTGTCAACACCATCCTGATGTCAGACGGAAGATCTGGAGCAGAGACCATAAATCATGCCCGCTCGTCAATTAACAGACAGTAAACAGGTTTAAATTTAGGCAAGCAGCGCTGTTATTGTTGTTATGAAACCTCCAGCATTGGAGAGCACAAATCAGTATTCCCATGGCTGTATTAGACAGGCTCCCACTGGGAGAAGAGGAACACACGTGGATCAGCGATGACACAACATGGAATCTTACTGCGCAGCGGCACAAGCTGAGCAGTGATGTAATGCAACTGAGCAAACTGGATGGGAGTCAGCGCGGTGAAAAAAAGAAGAAAAGAAACAGAACTGGTCTTATTATTACTGGATTTAACATCAGTAGACTTAGGCAGAGACCGGTCACAGAGGAATTTTATCTATTGGCACTTAGATAGAATTGACATATTTTAGAAGTCCAATTTAAGCAACCTGCAAGCCGGGAGATCAACCTCCAGCCTTCAGTTCTGTGGCAGGGGTCTTTGTATAGGTGTCACGTACAGCATTGGACTGTGACATCCTGGGTTATATGAATGATTTAAACGCTCAAGGGATTGGAAATGACTTTCTTTTGTCGCCGCAATATCCCTCCACGCTGAATTCCTGGGAGGACGCTATCTCACTCAGCGTCTCCGGAGCATTCTAGATTTCCATTTATTTATTTAAGGAGGAAATAGAAGGAAATTTCAACGGGTCACTAATTTCATTTCAACATGTACCGGTGGCATTAGCCCTGAGCAGATATTTCAGAGGAACACAAAATCAATGTCGAGATTCTATTGGGAATAGCCCTGGAACCCATTAGCAACTTTGACCAATAGGTCAGGTAAAGTAATAGCTAGATAAATGTTTTATTACAGATTTGCAAACTGATTTAATGGGGGGGGAGTAGTACTTGTGCAGCCATGCATTGCAAATATTCATCATTAGATTCTATTGCTGTAATGAACACAAATCTCTCAGTGGCCAAGGCCTCTGGTTCTTTATACATATGATCTGTTAAAGGTGGCTTTATCTAACCAGGCCTCAGAGGAGACAGAAGGCTGCGTCTGCGGTCCTCTGGAGGCATACGAGAGGCAACGCTGTGAAGATGTTATCGCTTACATAAATGAATGGTTTGTTATGCTAATTGTATTTTGCATGACATCATACGTGGCTGAGATGTGTTGTACTATTGTTCATCCGTTCTGATAAACAACTTGCATATCAGAGTGCCTACATGTAGTAGTTTGAATCATGACACAATCAGTTCTGGTGGTGCACGATCAAGCAGTATCACCACTATGTTAGTGTATACCATCCATTCTGCTTTCCACAGTTTATATATTAGCTTCCTCTGCTAATGTTTCTCTTTACTTCACTTCAGGGGTCCTCAGTCCTCGTCATCCAGTGCATCCCTACTCGTTTTATGATCTAGCAGCTATTTACTTTTATTTGGTGGAAATGAGCCACTAAGCTGTAAGAGAGAGGAGCTGTGGTACCCCGACCACTGGAATAATAGTTTTTAAGCAACACTACTATTCACACTGACCTACTGCCCCGATACACATGTAACTGGGGCGGCTGTGGCGTAGTGGAGAGCAAGGTAGTTCTCCAATCAGAGGGTCGGTGGTTCGATACCCGGCTTCGGCAGTCGATGTGTCCTTGGGCAAGACACTTAACCCCAAGTTGCTCCTGAAGGCTTGCCATCGGTGTGGACTGGATGTTGCATGAATGTTAGTTAGAGTCTGATGGTGGCACCTTGATGGTAGCCTGTCATCAGTGTGTGAATGGGTGAATGATATGTAATATACTACTGACTGTAAGTCGCTTTGGATAAAAGCGTCTGCTAAATGACTGTAATGTAATGTAATGTAACTGCTGACCTGAAGGACTTGTGGACTTTAAGAGAAACCTTTAGCGTTTACTCTCACATGTGAATTATGTTTCTGACAAATTCTCTGCACATTTTTTTGAGATTGAACAGTATCCGTCTGGAATAAGAGTCATTGTTTATCCCCCAGCAAACATATGTCACATTTAGACTTTTTTTCCAGCCCTCTGTTCACGCAGCTCTCCGGGCTTCTTTTCTGAATGGAAGCCAGACAGACTGAGAGCTCCCACACACACACACTGAGTGGAGCGGCTCCTGTTTCCAGCTCCGTCTCCAAGGGGACCACCAAGCCCACCAATCACAGCGCTCAGCGTAGGGAAGCGGGCAATTCAATTTCTTAAAGCCGCAGTGTCCGTTTTTAAAGGAGGCGTTGTGAAAGAAAGTTCAATACAAACAGGGACAGTAAAACACCTCAACACTGCAGTTTAAAAGTTTCCTTTTTTTTCCTTTTTATTAAATGTGAATTCACATGTTAGTTTGAGCCCATCCAATTTCAGAGGATCCGCCTACATACAAAATAGGCATCACTCTGTCATCACATCCTTTGCAAACGCAACAAATAACACATTTGTGTACATATATTCACAAACTGAAAGGACAGTTGATGGTGGTAGGTACTTATTTATTAAAAGATGAGTCAAAGACAGATTCACACTTGGAATGTGAAGTAACTACTGCCTAGAACTTCCAACAAAATGTCTTGGCATATAATTAGGTCATATTCCAAAACCTTTTTATCAAACAGACTTCATATGTAAGACCCACATAAAAATAAACAATATCTGCTTTTTTTTAAGTGCAAGAAATAAAAAATACAGGTTTATGGTTAATGTTTTAAAAAAAGAAGGCAGTCTTCAGTTTTAAAATAAAGTTTCATTACATGAAACAGGACTATGGAATGTTCTTTTTTGCTTGCTTGTTGAACCAATGCCAGACCACCACTGTATCAGACTATGCCCTTCTGCAGAACTCCTTTACCCCTAATTTTCAGTCAGATTCTGTTTTGTGTCAGATTTCCCCATTATGTGTCAAATTACATTCAAATTGTGATATCAATCTGTTTATATAGTATGCATCACACCATGAGGCCATATTATATAGTTTTGTATCAGTTCCAGCTGATTTGTTTATTTTTCTGCCTGGACAGGCTTCAGCATCATAACATGATATGATGTTGACAGTGCACAAGTCTGTTTTTCCATCACTTGCTACAATTGTTGATGGTCTGTATCTTAAGAGTATATATTGCACAAAAAATGAGAGGGGGAAAAACAGTATGTGCCATAAAAAATACCAAAATCCAGTTTCACACCTGCGATTGGGACCCATCCACATATCACGAGTATGATATACATAAACTCCTAACTTTACTATATTACAGTACATATACAATCTTGAAACTAGTTCCAGCTCTGAGGTATGTGTTCCCCATGATGCCATTGTATCGTCTACAAATACTCAACAAATCTGCTCTACAACTGTACAAAACCTAGTTTGAAATCACAAGGCATTTTTGATGCAAGTTTTAATTTAACTTAATCCTTAAAACCAGGACTCCCTTGCATGCTAAAAACAAATGATAAAGGGAAGAAGTGCCTGAAACTCACTGAAAGCACAGTAAGAACATTCCCTTTTAACTGTACAAAAATATGCCTGAAAATATCTTACTTTTCTTTTAAAAAGATGAGGTCTGTTATGTATCAAAATGTTTCCTCCACACCTGTATTCTGCAGAGGTTTTAGGCTGCTTGAATTTACCAAACCGGGAGGTAAACTGAATCAGTTACAAAAAAAACAAACAAACATTTGCGGCATTTAGAAATGACATAAACCGTTGTAAAGTAACATCCTGAACAAGTGTCAGTTCACAGATTTGCTTTGAGTCTGTCCACAGTCCGTTTTTTTTTAAGCTCCCTGCAGTTTTTTTTGTTTTTAAGAGGATAAGATGCATAGAAGTTCACGTATTCTTCCCTTTTGTGGTCCGTTTAAGCTGAACAGTAAATGCAGACCTACTGGGGGGAAAAAATCCATAAAACCCTGTCATGCTGCCAGAAAAAAACCCTCTGCAGACTTTGCCTTTCTTTTTTTTTTTCTTTTTTTTCTCTCTCTCTTTTTTTTGCTACCAGCTTCATAAGCATCTCATTCCTCAAACCTCACCTCACCTCCTGGTCCTCCAACCTCCCTTTCAGGACCCTTCAGAAAAAAAAAACCCAACACAGGAGGCAAGGCTAGGGACAACTTGACCAGGACACATATATAATTTACTTTCTCCCTTCTCTGTTATTACTAGAGGAACGTTTCTCTTTTTTCTCTCTCTTTCTCCCTCTCTCTCTCTTTCTTCAATTCAGTATGTGAAGACCAGGTCGGAAAAGTTCGCCTCCAGCCAGTCCCCTGCAATCATCTCACTGAGTTCTGGCGTGCAATAGTCTGGGAATTCAAAGTGAGAGCCCAGGCTGCCCTCACTGAAAGAGTCCAGGTCCTTATCCACAAGAGACAGGGAGAGGTTTCCTGAATTGGGGTTGCCCAGCTCCGAGCCTGGGGCACTGGGAGCGAAATTCAAACTAAAGTCAAACAGCAAATCGTCCGCATCCTCACCAGAAGAGGAGCTGCTGCTGCTGCTGGAGGAGGATGAGGAGGATGAGGAGGAAGAAGAGGAGGATGAGGATGTGGAGACCGACCTGGAGGATGCTGGTGAGACTGAAGCAGCGTGCAATGTGCTCTGCTTGGTAATGTTCTTGATGTTGTAAAACAGTCTGTTGTTGTTCCTCACTTCTTCGTACATGCTCGTCCCCTCGGACTCGGCCGAGGAGCTCAAAGTTGGGCTCGCCGGAACTTTGGCCACATTGTACGGCCTCAGGCGCTCCTCGTCCCTCGCCTTAATCCCCATCCGGTAGTCGTCCTCGTACTCGTCGTCGTCGTCCTCGTCGGTGAGCTCGCTCTTCACAGTCTTTGTAACTTTTAAGCTGGGGAACACGCAGTCCTCCCCGTAGCCGTGGTGGGAGGACTTGGAGCCGCTCTTAGTCTTTATCTTTGAACACTTCTTGCTGGGAGTCTTTGCCATTTTGCCGCACTTCTCCGGAGACGGTGCTGATGATGATGATGATGATGATGACTTATTGGTACTGTCAAGCTTTGGTTTTTTCTTGGGTCTGTACTTGTAGTCGGGGTAGTCGGCCAT